>NC_061508.1:142876792-142935935 GCF_022539505.1 Lolium rigidum | reverse complement strand
CAATGGTAATGACATTGAGCAAAACAAGCTGAATACTGGCAAAGGTGCACTTTTCATGAATAGTACTTCAAGACAAGCATCAATAAGTCTTGCATAAGAGTTAATCTCATAAAAGCAATAAATCAAAGTAGAAGGTATTGAAGCAACACAAAGGAAGATTATGTTTATATGGTCTGTTTTCAACTTGTAACATGTAGTATCTCATGGATAATTGTCAACATAGAGTACATAACACAAGTGCAACATGCAAGCATAGGATCAATGCACAGTTCACAAGTGTTTGCTTCGAGGTGGAGAGATAGAGGCGAACTGATCAAAATAGAAAGAATGGTCCTTCGTGAGGAGCATCGATCGCTATATTGTAGCTAGAGCTTTTATTTTGAAACATGAAACAATTTTGTCAACGGTAGTAATAGCATATGAGTTATGTAAATTATATCTACAAGTTGCAAGCCTCATGCATAGTATATTTCTAGCATTGCCTGCACTCAGCTTGGACTACCGATCTTTGCACGGCACAGTTCTGACCAAGTGTCACAATGTAGTCTACCATCACGTCGATAGTCTAAGGAGAAAGCTCGCATTTTGGATTTCGCTTTTTGATTATTCTCAACTTAGACATCCATACCGATGACATGGACAACAGATAATGGACCCTTCTTATGCGTAGCATGTGGCAACAATTATTATCATATGAGATTGAGGATATGTCCAAGACTGAAACTTCCAACTCATGGATCTTGCTTAGTTAGCGGCCCAAAGTTCTCTCAATAACTATGCATGCTCCAAACCATAAGGTGGTAGATTCTCTTACTTCAGACAAGACGGACTGCTATAGTAACTCACATGATATTCAACAGATAGCTGATGGCGTCCCCAGAAAGCATGGTTACCGCACAACAAGCAACTTAACAGAGATAAAGTGCATAAGTACATATTCAATACACAATAGTTTTTAGCTATTTGTCCCTATGAGCTATATATTGCAAAGGTGAATGATGGAATTTTAAAGGTAGTTACTCAAGCAATTTACTTTGGAATGGCGGATAAATACCATGTGAGTAGGCATGGTGGACACATAACGGCATAGTGGTTGGCTCAGGATGCTATGAGATAGTATTCCTCCGATACAAGGCTTTAGGCTAGCAAGGTTATTTGAAACAAACAAGGATGAACAAGTGTAGCAAAACTCACATAAAAGACATATTGTAAACATTATAAGATTCTACACCGTCTTCCTTGTTGTTCAAAACTCAATACTAGATATTATCTAGACTCTAGAGAAACCAAATATGCAAACCAAATTAGCAAGCTCTAAGTGTTTCTTCATTAATGGGTGCAAAGTATACTGATGCAAGAGCTTAAACATGAGCACAACAATTGCCAAGTATCAAATTATTCCAAGACATTTTACTAATTACTACATGTAGCATTTTCCGTTTCCAACCATATAAAAATGTAACGAAGGCTTCTCAGCTTAACGCCATGGACATTAAAGCTAAGAACACATGTGTTCATACGTAGCCAAGCGAGCGTGCCTCTCTCCCACACTAAGCATTTATTCTAAACAAAAGCAAAACAAAGCAAACCTGACGCCTCCAAGCAAAGTACATAAGATGTGACCGAATAAAAATATAGTTTCAAGAGGAGGAACCCGATAGTGTTGTCGATGAAGAAGGGGATGCCTTGGAGCATCCCTGCTTAGACGCTTGAGTCTCTTAGAAATATGCAGGGTGAACCACCTGGGCATCCCCAAGCTTAGAGCTTTCACTCCTTGATCATATGTGTATCATACCTCCTCTCTTTGACCCTTAGAAAACTTCCTCCACTACCAAACTCGAAACAAGCTCATTTGAGGGTTAGTGCATAATCAAAACTCACATGTTCAGGTAGTTGTTGGCACAATCATTCTTAACACTTCTCTGGACATTGCTCAAAGACTACTGGAAGGGTAATGGAATTCAAAAGAAAATCCACCCAACACAGCGAAAGAAGCAATGCGAGACAAGAAGGCTAGAATCTGTCAAAAGCAGAACAGTCCGTACAGCACGAATAGTTTCAAAAAGGGCACCAGACTTGCTCAAATGAAAATGCCCAAATCCTATATAACTAAAAAGTTCATCCCCACTAACCTATTTATCTTGACATGCAGCCTATCCACCTCAGCAGTGGGCCACATCAGCAAATAATAACATGCTTTCTTTAACTTTTTTTGGTCGTGGTTCAGCCACACGAACCGCGACTAAAGACGCCATTAGTCGCGGTTCCTTTACCTTCGCGACTTATGGGGCTTCCCGGAAGCCTGTTTTTCCACCAGTGGGAGGAAGCGAAGCAGAACGGACGGGATCAAGTTATGATTTGCTCGTCTTCTCCTATGCCCGAGTCAGTTGAAAAGGCTGAGTCGACAGTGCGTCGCATCCCGAAAATATTAATAACGCGATTGCCGGGCTCGCCAATACCAAAAAAAGTTAAAGAAAGCATGTTATTATTTGCTGATGTGGCCCACTGCTGAGGTGGATAGGCTGCATGTCAAGATAAATAGGTTAGTGGGGATGAACTTTTTAGTTATATAGGATTTGGGCATTTTCATTTGAGCAAGTCTGGTGCCCTTTTAAAATTCGTCTTTACGGACTGTTCTGTTTTGACAGATTCTGCCTTTTATTTCGCATTGCTTCTTTCGCTGTGTTGGGTGGATTTCTTTGTTCCATTACCTTCCAAGTAGCTTTGAGAAATGTCCAGAAGTGTTAAGAATGATTGTGTCACCTCTGAACATGTGAGTTTTTGATTATGCACTAACCCTCTAATGAGTTTGTTTCGAGTTTGGTGTGGAGGAAGTTTTCAAGGGTCAAGAGAGGAGGATGATATACTATGATCAAGGAGAGTGAAAACTCTAAGCTTGGGGATGCCCCGGTGGTTCACCCCTGCATATTTTAAGAAGACTCAAGCGTCTAAGCTTGGGGATGCCCAAGGCATCCCCTTCTTCATCGACAACATTATCAGGTTCCTCCCTCGAAACTATATTTTTATTCCGTCACATCTTATGCACTTTGCTTGGAGCGTCGGTTTGCTTTTATTTTTGTTTTTGTTTGAATAAATGCTTGTGTGGGAGAGAGACACGCTCCGCTGGTTCGTATGAACACATGTGTTCTTAGCTTTTAATGTTCATGGCGAAGGTTGAAACTGCTTCGTTCATTTGTTATATGGTTGGAAACTGGAAAATGACTACATGTAGTAATTCTAAAATGTCTTGGATAATTTGATACTTGGCAATTGTTGTGCTCATGTTTAAGCTCTTGCATCATATACTTTGCACTCATTAATGAAGAAACACTTAGAGCTTGCTAATTTGGTTTGCATATTTGGTTTCTCTAGAGTCTAGATAATATCTAGTATTGAGTTTTGAACAACAAGGAAGACGGTGTAGAGTCTTATAATGTTTACAATATGTCTTTTATGTGAGTTTTGCTGCACCGGTTCATCCTTGTGTTTGTTTCAAATAACCTTGCTAGCCTAAGCCTTGTATCGAGAGGGAATACTTCTCATGCATCCAAAATACTTGAGCCAACCACTATGCCATTTGTGTCCACCATACCTACCTACTACATGGTATTTATCCGCCATTCCAAAGTAAATTGCTTGAGTGCTACCTTTAAAATTCCATCATTCACCTTTGCAATATATAGCTCATGGGACAAATAGCTTAAAAACTATTGTGGTATTGAATATGTACTTATGCACTTTATCTCTTATTAAGTTGCTTGTTGTGCGATAACCATGCTTCGGGGACGCCATCAACTATTCTTTGTTGAATATCATGTGAGTTGCTATGCATGTCCGTCTTGTCTCGAAGTAAGAGAGATCTACCACCTTTATGGTTGGAGCATGCATATTGTTAGAGAAGAACTTTGGGCCGCTAACTAGAGCCATGATTCATGGTGGAAGTTTCGAGCTTGGACATATATCCTCAATCTCATATGAGAATAATAATTGTTGCCACATGCTTATGCATTAAAGAGGAGTCCATTATCTCGTTGTCCATGTTGTCCCGGTATGGATGTCTAAGTTGAGAATAATCAAAAGCGAGAAATCCAAAATGCGAGCTTTCTCCTTAGACCTTTGTACAGAGCGGCATGGAGGTACCCCATTGTGACACTTGGTTAAAACATGTGCATTGCAAAGATCCGGTAGTCCAAGCTAATTAGGACAAGGTGCGGGCACTATTAGTATACTATGCATGAGGCTTGCAACTTGTAAGATATAATTTACATAACTCATATGCTTTATTACTACCGTTGACAAAATTGTTTCATGTTTTCAAAATAAAAGCTCTAGCACAAATATAGCAATCGATGCTTTCCTCTTTGAAGGACCATTCTCTTTACTTTTATGTTGAGTCGGCTTCACCTATCTCTCTCCACCTCAAGAAGCAAACACTTGTGTGAACTGTGCATTGATTCCTACATACTTGCATATTGCACTTGTTATATTACTCTATGTTGACTATTATCCATGAGATATACATGTTACAAGTTGAAAGCAACCGCTGAAACTTAATCTTCCTTTGTGTTGCTTCAATACCTTTACTTTGATTTATTGCTTTATGAGTTAACTCTTATGCAAGACTTATTAATACTTGTCTTGAAGTACTATTCATGAAAAGTCTTTGCTTTATGATTCACTTGTTTACTCATGTCATTACCATTGTTTTGATCGCTGCATTCATTACATATGTTTACAAATAGTATGATCAAGTTTATGATGGCATGTCACTCCGTAAATTATCTTTGTTATCGTTTTACTCTGCTCGGGACGAGCAGAACTAAGCTTGGGGATGCTTGATACGTCTCCGACGTATCGATAATTTCTTGTGTTCCATGCCATATTATTGATGATACCTACATGTTTTATGCACACTTTATGTCATATTCGTGCATTTTCTGGAACTAACCTATTAACAAGATGCCGAAGTGCCGCTTCCGTTTTCTGCTGTTTTTGGTTTCGTAAATCCTAGTAACGAAATATTCTCGGAATTGGACGAAACGAAGACCCAGTGTTCCTATTTTCACCGGAAGCATCCGAACACCCGGAAGGACCGAGAGGGGGCACCGGGCCCCCGCACCATAGGCCGGCGCGGCCCAGTGCCCCGGCCGCGCCGCCATATGGTGTGGCCACCCCTTCGACCCTCCCGCGCCGCCTCTTCGCCTATATAAAGCCTCCGTCGCGAAACCCCCGATGCGAAGAACCACGATACGGAAAACCTTCCGCAGCCGCCGCCATCGCGAAGCCAAGATCCGGGGGACATGAGTCTCCTGCTCCGGCACGCTGCCGGAGCGGGGAAGTGCCCCTGAAGGCTTCTCCATCGACACCGCTGCCATCTCCACCGCCATCTTCATCACCGCCGCTCGCTCCCATGAGGAGGGAGTAGTTCTCCATCGAGGCTCGGGGCCGTACTCGGTAGCTATGTGGTTCATCTCTCTCCTATGTGCTTCAATACAATAATCTCATGAGCTGCCTTACATGATTGAGATTCATATGATGATGCTTGTAATCTAGATGTCATTATGCTAGTCAAGTGAGTTTTACTTATGTGATCTCCGGAGACTCCTTGTCCCACGTGTGTAAAGGTGACAAGTGTGTGCACCGTGTGGGTCTCTTAGGCTATATTTCACGTAATACTTATTCACCGTTGAATGGCGTAGTGAGGTGCTTATTTATATCTCTTTATGATTGCAATGTGTTTGTATCACAATTTATCTATGTGCTACTCTAGCAATGTTATTAAAGTAGTTTTATTCCTCCCGCACGTGTGCAAAGGTGACAAGTGTGTGCACCGTGTTAGTACTTGGTTTATGCTATGATCATGATCTCTTGTAGATTGCGAAGTTAACTATTGCTATGATAATATTGATGTGATCTATTCCTCCTACATATGCATGAAGGTGACAAGTGTGCATGCTATGTTAGTACTTGGTTTAGTCTTTTGATCTATCTTACACTAAAGGTTACTAAAATATGAGCATTATTGTGGAGCTTGTTAACTCCGGCATTGAGGGTTCGTGTAATCCTACGCAATGTGTTCATCATCCAACAAGAGTGTAGAGTATGCATTTATCTAGTCTGTTATGTGATCAATGTTGAGAGTGTCCACTAGTGAAAGTCTAATCCCTAGGCCTTGTTCCTAAATATCGCTATCGCTCCTTGTTTACTCGTTTTATCGCGTTACTACCGCTGCGTTACTACCGCTTGTTTACTCGTCCTAGGCAAAGCACTTTTCTCGGTGCCGTTGCTACTACTTATTCATACCACCTCGTATTTCACTATCTCTTCGCCGAACTAGTGCACCTATTAGGTGTGTTGGGGACACAAGAGACTTCTTGCTTTGTGGTTGCAGGGTTGCACGAGAGGGATATATTTGACCTCTTCCTCCCTGAGTTCGATAAACCTTGGGTGATCCACTTAAGAGAAACTTGCTGCTGTTCTACAAACCTCTGCTCTTGGAGGCCCAACACTGTCTACAAGAATAGAAGCACCCGTAGACATCAGCAACCATGGTCGCGCACTAAGGAGGAGGTGGATGAACATATGAAGATACAAGATTTCCACCAGCAGCATGACTCCGAGGACGCCGAGCCCTCCTACGACTACACCGTCACGTATCCGGGTGCTTCTTCTAGCACATACCCGGAATATGATCCATCTTCGTCGTACTACGGGGATACTACCTCATGGCCTCGATGGGATTGAAGTCCACTTAGACCAAAAGCCTAAGCTTGGGGGGAGGTATACCGGCATCACTCATTCTTTGCATATTATGGTTGCTGGATACTTGTATATACTTGTTTAGTCTCTTTGAGTGGTTTTCTAATGAGAGGAAGATGATATTTGGGGAAGTGCTGCTTGAAAACAGATTCTGGACTGTTACCGTAAAAATTCGTGCGCACAGCCAGAACGTTATTTTGCGAAGCCAATTTCTGTGCATGTTCCCCAGGTTGTTATCTAACTTTCATTAGTTGAACACTTTTCGAGATGAGCAACGTAAGATTTTTGTAAAAATCGATTTCTGTACTGCTGTCAGGTTTTGGCAGATTTCTGCTATCTCGCTTTTCTGTGTTTCTTTTAGTTTGCTATTTCTTGCTTTCGCTTTGTTTCTTTCCCAAAACACAAAAAGACCAAAAATATTTCTGTTGTTTCTCTTCACCATTTGTTTATCTTGGTTTCTTGCATTTGTTTCTCTTTATTTGCTATTGCTAGTTTGCTATAAGAAAACCCAAAAAGATTTTGCTTTGTTTGCTTGTTTCCTTTTGTTCTTGTTCTCAAATTCGAAAACACAAAAAATATTTGCTGTTCTTCTTTGGTTTTTAAAGTTCATTATGAGTTCAATGGTCTTCGGTGGCTGGAGCGTGGTTTTCATTTCATATTATCCAAGCTACACAAGTGAAAAGGCAATAATGACGATCTACGGCAATCTGATTGTGGTGAGAGGCTGGTATGAACTCTATTTGTTTTCATTTTTGTACATATACTCATCCATGTGAGCATGCTTAGTTGGTTCATGTGAGGTATATGTCATTTAAGAAAGTCTAGTAGTTCATGATCTCTCATGATTAGCTCCAATTTATTAATATGAGTAGCATGTCATGGATGTTTGCTTGCATTGTTTTATTCATAAGTAAGTATGGCATTGTGGTATCCTCCTCTGAATAATTCATTTATATCGACTTGGCACATGCTCACGCATGCATATGACTGAACAAGAGTCAATTAAGCCTCAATGATTTACATTGCTTCAGTAGTTCTTGTATCACTTTTATGCCTCGCTTAATTTATTTTGCCGCAAGCATGATTATGACAATTCATCGCTCTCTTGATTTGTCGCTCCCTAGTCTTTTGCTAGCCTTCACTTGTACCGAGCGGGAACGCTGCTCGTGCCTCCAAACACATGAAAACCAAGTTATTCCAGAGTGTCCACCATAAATACCTATGCATGGCATTTAAAACCATTCCAAGTAAATTCTCATGCGCTACCTTTAAAACCTTCAAAATGCTTCTCAATTTGTGTTAATGTTTCATAGCTCATGAGGAAGTATGTGGTGTTTATCTTTCAACCTTGTCATTTACTTTTGACGGACTCTCATATGGACTAGTGGCACATCCGCTTATCCAATAATTTTGCAAAAAGAGCTGGCAATGGGATTCCCGAGTCCCGAATTAATTAACTTAAATAGACACTCCTCCATGGTTTGTGATTGTTGGACGGCACCCGAAGGATTCGGTTAGCCATGGCTTGTGTAAGCAAAGGTTGGGGGGAGTGTCCTCATCATAATAAAACTAAGTTAAAAAGGCACTCCTTCATGGTATGTGATTGTTGGCAGGCACCCGAAGATTCGGTTAGCCATGGTTTGTGTAAGAAAGGTTGGAAGGAGTGCCACATAAACATGCAAATAATTCATGGGAGCCGCTCTTGAAAGTCCGGTTGGCGAGGTAGTTGGTGTACCCATTACCATTCGTTGACAACAACAAACACCTCTCAAAATAATTTTACTCCTGATTTACAAATGAAAAGCTCTAGCGCATGTTAATCCCTGCTTCCCTTTGCGAAGGGTCAATCTTTTACTTTTATGTTGTGTCTCCATCCTTTCTTTGAGCACTTTCTTGAGAGCACAACTGTCATTCTTAGTATAATATGCTTGTCTCAAAATATGATTGATTGTGGTATAACTTTGATGCTTTTATCTTTGACAATCACTACTTCTAGTCTTTCTATGAACTCCGGAGGTGCCCGGGCATTTATGTTTTGCCGATCAAATACAGGCAAGCGAGATACCACTCTATCATACTCTCTTATGAACATTGCAATCCTCGCTTATATACATGATTCATGATGCTTATTATTAATTGTTGGTACCTCTTCATGATTGACATAGCTGTTAGATGATCTTATTTGCATGTATCTTATTATGAACTGCTTAAGTATTAGCCATATCATGAGAATATATACATCATATGAACAAATGTGTTCGTGAAAGTTCTTTTATCGCTCGGTTGTTAACTGAATTGCTTGAGGACAAGCAATAAGCTAAGCTTGGGGGAGTTGATACGTCCAAAACGTATCTACTTTCCCGAACACTTTTGCTATTGTTTTGCCTCTAATTTGTGTATTTTGGATGCAACTAACACGGACTAACGCCGTTTTCAGCAGAACCGTTCCGGTGTCTCGTTTTTGTGCGGAAATCCAACTTTCAGGAAAAACCTCGGGATTTTGACGGAAGGCCCTATTTTCCCGGAATACGACGGAGCCAGAAGGACAAATCAAGTGGAGGCCCGAGGGCCCCACACCATAAGGCGGCGCGGCCTAGGGGGGGCCCGCGCGGCCCTATGGTGTGGCCCCCTCGGCCGGCCTCCGACGCCCTCCTTCGGACTACTTATTCGCCTTGACCTAAAAACGCACGGGGAGAAGTCGAAGTCGCCAGAAACCCTCCAGAACGCCGCCACATCGCGAAACTCCGTCTCGGGAGCCAGAAGTCTCCGTTCTGGCACTCCGACGGGACGGGGAATTGGAGGAGATCATCACCGCCATCACCGCCAACGCCTCTCCATCAACCAGCCATGTTTCCCCCATCCATGTGTGAGTAATTCCCCCGCTGTAGGCCGAAGGGGATGGTAGGGATTGGATGAGATTGGTCATGTAATAGCATAAGATTGTTAGGGCATAGTGCCTAGTGTCCGTAATTGGTACTTTGATGATATTGTTGCAACTTGTTATGCTTAATGCTTGTCACTAGGGCCCGAGTGCCATGATCTTAGATCTGAACATGTTATTATTTCATCATGATATTCATTATTTATGGTCTTACCTGCAAGTTGTATACACATGTCGCTGTCCGGAACCAATGGCCCCGAAGTGACAGAAATCGGGACAACCGGAGGGAATGGTGGCGATGTGAGGATCACATGTGTTCACGGAGTGTTAATGCTTTGCTCCGGTACTCTATTAAAAGGAGTACCTTAATATCCAGTAGTTTCCCTTGAGGCCCGGATGCCACCGGCTGGTAGGACAAAAGATGTTGTGCAAGTTTCTCATTGCGAGCACGTACGACTATAATTGGAACACATGCCTATTGATTGATTAGTACTTGGATACCGTTTTATTATTATCTGCAAATGCCCTCGCTATGATTGTTACATGAGTTTCTCTCATCCATGCAACGCCCGTCATCCGTCCCCGTGCCTACAGTATTTTAATCCTCGCTGTTTACTAAAATCACTACCGCTGTCTTTGTTACTCTGTCGTCGTTATTTCACTATCGCTACTCGCTATAAAACTCGTTACTACTCGATAAACTCTTGCGAGCAAGTCTCGTTTCCAGTGTGCAGCTGAATTGACAACTCCGCTGTTAAGGCTTTCAAGTATTCTTTGTCTCCCCTCGTGTCGAATCAATAAATTGGGTTTTACTTCCCTCGAAGACTGTTGCGATCCCCTATACTTGTGGGTCATCATGGCCCAGTACCATGTTCAGTGTCTCTAGACCGTCCATGACCCATAGGTCTCTTTGCGGGAACACGTTGAATTGAACTGCCGGTTAGCTTTTATTAATGGCAACAACGGTTTTCTAGGCGGAGGCACGTGAAATGTCTTGTCGCCGCTATGCCTTCCACACACCACAACGTCAATGCACATCATTGCTTCTTACTGCCCTCCCCTCTTCCCGCCTCTGTTTCTTGCGTCATCTTCGACTATAAAAGCTTGTCCACCGCGTGCTTTCTCGCCTCCCTCGCCTGCAAAAATGCCCCACCTAGCAACCATCTACGCTATGTTGGGCCACAATGTCATGCTATTGGATCCACACCTAAGGCTGGTGCCAATGCATCACCCCACTATCACCCGCCACGTTAGCTTTTTTCCTCACTCTCACCCCACTCTCACCCCACGGTGCCAGTGCACAGGCTATAGTGCCAGCTCTCACTTCTCTCTCCTCCACATCAGCTTTTCTCTCTCCTCGACATCAGCATTTCTTTTTCAGATTACAACATTCAAAATAATGCAAGAAAATTATTTTATTCAACTAAAATTGTTACCGATTACATTATAAAAAAATTAAATAAAAATTTGAAAAAATCACATGAAAATTTGAAAAAATTACATAATCTAGGCATTAGCCCACACATGCTCAATCAAATCATGCTGGAGCTGTGTATACATCGGTGAGTCCCTCATTTCGTTTTCCATCTGAATCCTGGCTGCTAGGCTTGGTGGTGCATGGTTGTGTATCGCAGGGCCGACAATGGAATAACCTGTCTCATAGATGTTCTCCAAATTTGTATCACGCTCATCGTCGATGATCATGTTGTGCAGAATGACACATGCACGCATGATCAACCCAAGAGTACGCCTCGAGTAGGAGCGTCCCAGAACTGCTAGAATGTTGAACCTAGCCTTCGAGCACTCCAAAGGCACACTCGACATCTTTGCGCCAAGCTGATTGAGCAGCGAGTGAACATTCGATGCTTTTCACTTTGTGGAAGAGTAACACCTTTCATGAACACCGGCCAGGAGGGGTAGATGCCGTCGGCAAGGTAGTAACCATAGTTGTACTCGTGTCCATTCACCGTGAAGTTCACTATGGGTGCTTCTCCCCTAAGCACATCAGTGAACAATCTGATGAAGTTTGTCTAGCTAACTTAAGCCACTCATCTATCGTATCTGTAGCGGCTCCATAAGCTAACAAACGCAAAGCCGCAGTACACTTTTGTAGGGGAGAAAACCCAGCACGGTTGAGAGCATCAACTCTTTGGGTGAAATATGGAGAGTATTCACCCAATCTATCCACAATGCGTAGAAAAAGGGATCGCCTCATCCGATACCTTCGCCGAAAGAAGCTCGGAGGATAATTGCAGTCGTCGGCGAAGTAGTCCTCATAGAGCCGATCGTGGGCACCCAGACGATCACGCCTGATGAACTCTGGGCGGCATCGCGGCCGTCTTGGCTTCGCCTCCTCGTTGAGCATCGCCTCCTCATACTCCGCCTGGAATGCACCGATCATATCACCCTCCATTCCGTCGCTCGAACTGCTGCTAGACGAAGACATGGCGTTGAGAGGAGTGGAAATGGAGAGTGGAGGAGATGAAGTGAGGTGTTGAATGAGTGAAACCATATGGGGGTATTTATAGGGGGTGGGGATGAATTTTTGGCTTTTTTTCGAATTTTTTGAGCCAGCAACGGCTACCCCAACGGCTAGCTGACGTGGACGAATCAGATCGCGCCACCTCAGCTAGCCGTTACCCCTCCCTCTCACCCCGACCTGCCAACGCTGCCGCCTCCCTCTCGCCCCCCTCTCGCCCCCAGCGCGGGCGGCAGCCGGGCGGTAGCGGGCGCTACCGCCGGGCGGTGGATCCACCGCCCCGCGCTGTCGTCTCGCCCGCCTGTCGCCTCCCTCTCGCCCCGCCTCGGGCGGTAGCGCCCCCCCTAGCGCCCGCGTTGGCACCAGCCTAAGTCCCCTGCCATCAGAAGACGACTTCGAAGGGCGGATGCTCTATAGCAGCAGAGGAGGAGGCGCGGTGGGAGGATAAGCACACGGACCCGAAGTAGGGGGGGCACCTCGCCTCTGTGGTGACCCGGCATACCACTGCATGGTGTAGTATGCAAGTCTGATATAATACTAATGAAACACCGTTCCACGAGTATTATATCGCTCAGAGTGGTACAACAGAAACATATGCGGGTCCAAGGCATGTCTATAGAATTACAACATTGACTCTGTTACATCAGATCATCACAGCCTCCTACTTTACAATGAGGTAAAACTGCAGATAAACTCCAGAAGAACGACTCGTGGTCTAATCCTAACACGAACTCTACTTGTAGAGTATTTAACTAGCTACAGAGGCTATGAATAGATTCTAGCTAAATAGGAGCTAAGTTTAGGAAGCTAGTTCCTTTCTATTGCTAATCTAGGTTTCTCCTTGTTGGATGTGGTATCCGACTCTTCCGACAGGTTCCTCGTCCCTTGAAGTAGTTGTTGACTCCTCGGTCTTCGAGTTGCACTCGTAGATCCTCCTTCGATGCCTCCATATCTAAGCAGGGGATTTAAGAGTGGGATGAGTACGAGCGTACTCAACAAGTTCATTATAGGAAAGAGGTGTCTAATGCACTAGCTACGGCATTAGACCAGAAAGTCTAATACCAATGCAAGTTTTCATAACCATTTCTTCAAAAGGTTGCTTTTATTCGGAAGAACTATGTCCGTCGGCCTTCACCGGTTTACTAGAACTTCATGGAGCTCCTTTCCGGCCGCGTTCGCAGCTTCCATATCCCGGAACAGGGAGTGACAGGTCACGGTTCTTTACACTCGCAGAGGTGTGTTGCTTTACCCATAAGAGATCTTAACCTTGGTGCCAACCGAGTTGCATGCCCGTTCACACTTCCTTTGGTGTGAGGCCCGGTATAAGGTCATAGCCAATCATATTCCTCCGCTACCTCATACACCCACCCTTTGCTGCAAACTCCGACCCTGGGTCCTCGCCGGTGCTCTTATACCAATTAAGGACGGCCCCCGACCACGACAACAGTTCAGGTCTCTACCATGAACTCCTTCGCCGGCAGCTGCAACCCATCATAGACCGCAATTACCGTGGGGACTTCATCGGGACCCCCACCCTACCACTTGTCCTCTCTTGGATCAAGGGTACCACTTGTCCTCTCTTGGATCAAGGGTCTACGGTAAAGCGCATCCGTTGATGTACAAGAGGTGGAAATACAATTGACTATTCCGTCCCACTCCAGATCTTATGGTTAACACGGGTATTACGGCACAAGAATCACTTGACGACATTTGTTGTTTAATCCTAGATGGATATAAACCCTTGCAATGGAACCTCCACCATATCAACACAATCCATGGTTCCATTGCCCACCACATAGTCATATTCATAGTTATGAAAATAGTGGTTTTGGTTTTTATGCAATAGTGATAAATATAGTACTTTGCAAGTAATTTGGTAAAAATACTCAAATGACATGAGCAAGCGATGAACTTGCCTTTCTTGACCGCAAGATTATGCGGTCAAGGTCTTCGATACGCAATAACTCCAAATTCTGAAATAGCATCACCGTCCGGTAGGGACGATGTTTAAAAGATTGGCAAGGATGCAATAATGCATAAGTATGAGATGCAATCGCTCTAAGCGTAACATAACCCCGATGTTTTAGGATTAGTGAGTTGTAAGGATTTCTTTAGGGTGTGTTGCACTTTTAGAGTGATTCCACAAACAAGGTTCTTATTAGGGTTTTGATTAGCTTGGTGTCATAAACAAGTGGTATAATAAAGCATAGTAATCAAGTTAGCACACAAGGAAAGGTAGTTGGTATAATGTTAACATGTAAAGAACAATTGTTGGTCTTGATACTATAGGATATGATTAATGATTACTTATCATATACTTCAAAAGAATAACTTTTGAAGAACATGTTCTTTAATAAAGAACAAGTATGATAATTAGGGTTGTGGAGTTCTATGGTTTACTATGGTTCTAATTAGTTTCGGAGTAAGTATTAGATGGATCACAACAAGATTGGATTCATCAAGCAACTAGGGTTTGCATGGTTTTAGTTAAGTATAAGCATCTTAAGCAATTACATGGTTGCTATCAAGGTTGGTATATCTTACTGGTGATAACTGGCTATTGTCTATAGGTCCTATTAGGCAGGGTTGATGATGACTCTCTATTTACTTCAAAAGAATCACTGTTGAAGAACATAATTCTTAAGTAATAAGAAGTATTCGAATTAAGTTTGAGTGTGTCTAGGGTTTGCTATTGGATTCACTAAGTAAGGAATAGTTGGTTCCTAAATAGGATGGTTCATAATTCTTTAGTACTTGTAGTGTTTAGTGGAGTATTGATATGTAAGGCAAAATATTGGACATGGTTGCTATTAGAGTTCATCACAATGATGTGAGGCTAAATAAGGATAATTAAGGATGATGGCTTTGGTGATAGGAACTAGGGTTTACACTTGGTTGACCCTACTTGATCATCTGTGTTTTATTTAGATGCGTACATGAAATACCAACTTATAAGTATTATGGCTTCTAGTATTTTATGGGAACAAGAACAAGTACTTAGTTGCCAATTTTATAGATCTATGAGTGAATGTTAAGTTCATATGATCGCATTTCACAATTCCTAGGGTTTTAGAGTTTCACATAAAATGATGGAGTTGGGGTTTTATTCCTAATAGAATTAGGGTTGCATTTGGAATTATGGAATTAAGATTTCCTATTTGTCATATAATGGATTGATGAGCAAATTGAATTCAGTAAATCCTAAGTACATTATTATTGAGTTTGGCATTTATCTTATTTTTTTATCACTTAAAAGAAAATATAAATAAGGTAAATGTAACTTAGGGTTTTAAAATCCCATAATAATAATATTGATGCTAATATGATGAAAGAGAATTATTTTTAGTGTTTTATTTATTAAACCATATTAGATAATTGTGAAAAATATATTTATGAATTTGTGTCAAAAATATATTATAACATGATTAAGGTTGGATTAACATTTTAAATTCAAATTAAGCGTAATAAATATATTTCTAGAGTTCAATGTACAATTTGTATTTTTAGAATGTTTGTTTGATTGCTTAGAGTAATTTAATTTTATATTCTCCAGATCATAATCAAACAATTACACAAATTATCAATGCAAAATTAGGTTAGTGGTAATTTTATAAAACATGTGAAACCTACACATATTAGTAAACTAAGCACATGTTAGTCCTATACATCCGTGTACACATTAATAAGCTAGTTTGGCTAGAGCGAATTGGGTCAATAGCACACGCGTATATTAACAGATGTACCACGCACTAACCGGTTTGAGCCCAGCCCAAAGTGCAGTCACGCACAGGTCACGCACACACGCTACCTTGCCCCCACTTGCATTCTCTTGATCGATCCCCACCTCTCGCACATGACACCCAGCACGCCTCCGCGATACGACCGCCGCCTGTCGTCGCTCCGGTTATCGCCGGCCGTCTCCGACGCCGCCGTCAGTCGGCGTAGCTCCGCCACCTTCTCCTCCACCGAGCCCCTACGAACGCCCCACCATTTCGACCTCGAGCACAACACCATGGCTAACCCTATCCCGTGGGTCTGGCGCGGTTGTCGGCGTGGCTCCGCCACGCCAACGCCTTCCGGCCCTCTCCAGCTCCGGCGTGATGGGGTTCTAGATCGCCTCGACTAGCTCTACAACTCCCTCCGGTTCGATCTGATTTTCTTGGCCTAGGTCGCTCGCCCACGACCCCAGGAACCTCGCGGTGGCCGGTCGATTTGACCGCTGCCGGCCTCTTCTGGTGTCGCCGTCTGCCGGAGTGGCTTTGCCATCGACTTCTCTTCAACAGCCGCCGCCACGACGCTTCCTAGCGCTTACACACGCGCAGACACGGGACCCTAGCTGTGGTTCAGCTGGTCGATGCGGACGCTGGCGCGCTCCCGTGGCTCGGTCTGTACCTCTTCGACGAACTCCCCGAGCTCCTAGTCGACCTCGTCGACAACCTCGACCACTTACTGCTGTTTTACTACACCGCATCCTCCCGGTATAATCTCAGTTCTCCCTACTTGTGTATGGTGATTTGTTGATGTTTTGTCTGCGGAGTACTGGGCTTCTATGTGGCTGTAGTTGCACTAATGGTCTCCTAATCACCTTGCTATTTTCGTGGCTGGTGTGTTCTGGTACATGGGATGGAGTCATGGAATTTATGCAAACTGGTGGTATGGTGGTTTGCTGGATATGTAGGTAACATGTGTGGCGATTACGCACTCATGATGTGGTTGTGCTAATGGTATGAACCATTGTCAGAAACGAACTGCTATTGTATGTATGTGTGAATATATACTCTAACGGATAGATAGATACATCTACTAAAGAGAAAATACTGTGAGTTGTCTTTGGTTTGCTGCTGTATGTGATGTCTCAAGTTGGGTGGCTTTATCATCCATGATATGTGTGCTTTGTAGTTTTGCTATTACTGTCAAAACTGAAGTTAAATATGGTTAAGTTCATTGTTGAACTTTGGAACAGCTTACATAGGAATTCAAATTTGTTGACTTAAGATTGGGTTACACATATATGTTGGATGTAGGCCCGTGCTTATTAATTGAATTGCTATCATGCTGCATGCATTTTAGTGGATGATGATATAGTATTAATGCACTGTTGTATTTTCTGATTTATGTTGCATATTTGAGATGATGAGATTCTCCTCCGATCATGTGTGTATTCTTGATATTTCATTGATATGGTTATAGCCTCATTCTTGGGTTTTGTTGATGGACCCATATGATATAATGATCCCTTTTATCACTTGTAAGTGTGGAATAGCAACTATTGGCATGTAGCTGTGCAAAATAGGTGTGTTGCTAAATTCATGTACCTTATGTACTGGATGGTTTCTTTTTATTCATGGGCTTGCTGCTCTGATAGCCTCTATTTACGTAGAACTGATAAGAACAGATCTTGTCTTGTTTCTTGGCCCTGCCCATGATGCATAGGTTCAGGCACAAATGTTTAATAAGAACATATACTGCCATGTTGCCTTTTCATCTCTGTGATGATTTAGCATAGCACTACTATGCAAGATCTGAGAGAAATCTTACTCACTTACTTTGTATTTTCTTGTGCTTACTTTTTATATATAGTTGATAAGATCAGATAGATATTTCTCTAGATGTTTGTATAAAGATTTCTAGCTCCTGATCTTGAACTTGCAGATGTTGTTGCTTCCCTATTTCTCTCTTCCCCTTACATGCTACTAAGAACAGATGCTTTTATGAAAATGTTGTCTATCCAACCTGTTGCACTTCTGTAGCTTGGTCTTCTGGCATCTGAAATAACCTTCTTCTTGTGGTCAGCCTGCTCCTCCTAGCTTCTTGATTCTTCCTGAGATCTAGCTAAAGATATAGATGTATTCTGGTTGGTTGATCATTGCTAAGATCTGCTGACATATTCTTGATGTTTTGGTTGATTCAGCTAGTGCAAATGTTTACTAGCTGAGCTGCTGATGCGTTTATGTGCTCAAAGGGCTGCTGGTAGTGAATATAGTGTGAGGTGTGAACCAAACGGTTTGGCTGGCTGTGATGGCCTGGCTTTTATACTGTTGGGTAGTCCCTGGGATGGTGACACCCGAATGGGTGACTCCCCCATTGCATGGCCAGCAAGTAGCTGGGTGTCCTCATCTGAATAGCTACAAGTTTCCACCGTTGGGGTTCATCCCCCTTGTAGATGAGCATTGTCGGTTCCTTCCTCTCAAAGTTGAACACTTCTTTTTGATTGCTAAGTGGATTTTCTCTCTATGTGAGATTCTCTATGGTGGGATGTACATGGCAGTAAGCTTTTACCAATTACCTTGGTGGTGAAAATAATCTGAGGCTTTAGTTTCTATTGACAATGTTTATTCATACTTATACTTCCTTTGTCTTTGATATTTCCTTGGCAGGCAAGGAAAGATAATGAGAAGATTGGGATCAAGATTAGAATAGGATCTTTATTTATTTATTTGTAACTTCTTTTATTTCTAACACTATATTATTTGTAATTGAATTTCTTTTATGGGACTTGTAAATGATAATTTAATAATTATAGATGTAATAATTATTTGAATTTCTTATTTATTGTGAGTTTGTATTATCTACAACTCAAATAATGTATTCTTTTATGATTGTTTAGAATCCAAGTTCAAATTATTATTTGAATTCTATGTCATTCATATTTGGTTTGAATTCAACTTGTTTCCCTCCTAAAACACATGAATTCACAAAGATCATGTCGAAATTTGTCGCACTCATATCGATGACTAACTCAATTCCACCGATGCAAGAGAAACTTCGATCCCTTTGACGGTTTTATTTGAAAGCGCAAAAATTCCCCGGATTTTCTATGCATGAATGCAATGCACACATCTGTTTCCTCTATTTTTGTAACCCCAATACCTGGGATATTACAGCCTCCTACAAGATGGTCTGCCAGGAGAGGAACACCGCCCGAGCAAGGAGAGGAATGTGCTTCTCACCTCTTACGAGGAGGTCAACGCGACCCTCGTGGACCACATTATGGACATCTCCCCGCTAGAGGGCGCCAACGGAGGAGTCTTCTTGGCTCCTCACGGCCGCTGAGTGGCAGAGGATCATTGGGATCAATGCCCAGCGGATCACCCATGACGAGAAGTCCCGCTGGGCAATGCTCGGCGGTGCAAGGAAAGCGCACCCACTCCATCGGTTATAGTGCACCGATAGGCGGTTGAAGACAGGGTGGAACAGTGTGCCCTGACCAATGTTGTCCAACTGGAGCCGTAGACTACTTAAAAAAAGAGTTGTTCACTATATTTTAAATTTTGTTTCTATTCCAGACTCTTAACATACAAAAATTCCCATAGGTGAGTCACAAAATGAATTTTTAAAAAGAGTTGTTCACTATATTTTTAAATTTGTTTCTGTTTCGTACGAAACATCTCAACTCTCAAATGACTTTTTCTTTCGTTACCCTTCCTTGTTTCTCTCAATATTTCAGACAATTGTTCAACAAATATTGATAGTCCTTGCGTCCGAAAATAAGCTGCTTCAAAATACGATTATATGTGGACATGTTTTCAGTGGGTCGCACCTAGAAAAAATTTAAGCAGCTTACTTTGAAACGGATGGAATACAAGTATTGTACTCCCAGTTTCTGGCGATACCTATACATAATAATAATTCATATAAATTTATTTTGAGAGCTAAAGTAAAAATGTGTGTCAGGGTAGGCTTTGATCAGATGGTTTTTGCAGGAATCTCTAACACGAAATGCGCGAGACAGATAATTGGGACGAAGGCATGTGGGCAAGGTTATCCATTTACGGCCTGCCGTGGTGGGTTTGCCTGAAACGGTTTCCCTTTTTTTTCAGTTACGGCCACAATTCACGGGTAACGGGTTTAGTTCCGGCGACGACTTGTCAAGACCACGCACGCACGCGTCGGAAAGGAAAAGATATTCGGGAAATGGCGCACATGCCTATCGCGTTTCCGCCGTGAACGTCCCTGCAACTCGGACGCGCTCACACGCACCAACCGGCATCTCGGAGGAAAGTGGTGGGAGCAGAGCCCTGACGCTGTGGGCCCCAGCGGCGTGGAGGGCCCAGCTGTCAGCAACGTGGACCCGGAACGGGACCCGCCCCGCCACGTGGCGGTGGGCCCGACAAGGTCCCGGCGGCTCGGCTCGGCTCGCTGCACCGCCTCCTCCACTTTCCCCACCCCTCCCTGGATCTGCTCCCCTTCTTATCGCCCTCCTCCCATGGCTTCCTCGCCCACCACCACCCCTCTCCGCCTGCTTTGACCCGCCGGGCCGCCGCCGTCAGCCCGCACCCCACCACGCCTTCGTCCTCCTCTCCCCACCACCGCGCTCGATCCGCCGCTCCCCGCTCGCAAACCCTAACCCTCGCCCCGCATCCGCCCCGACCCTCCCCGACAAGATCTCCCTCCGCGCCCTTGGATGCACCAACACCGATGTCAACCTCACCACCCCCCGCCACCACCACCTCTCCCTCCAACCCCTCCAAGCCCGCCGACGTAGAGATCCGCGAGGTCTACGCGCACAACCTCGAGGCCGAGTTCGCCGTAATCCGCGACGCCGTCGACACCCACCGCTACGTGGCCATGGACACGGAGTTCCCGGGCATAGTCTGCCGCCCCGTGGGCGCCTTCCGCACCAACGACGCGCTCAACTACGCCACGCTCAAGGCCAACGTCGACATGCTCAAGCTCATCCAGCTCGGCCTCACGCTCGCCGACTCCACGGGCGCCCTCCCGCTCCTCGGCACCGACAACCGCCCCTGCGCGTGGCAGTTCAACTTCCGGGGCTTCGACCCGCGGTCCGACCCGGCCAACGCCGACTCCATCGACCTCCTCCGCGCCTCCGGCATCGACTTCGACCGCTTCGCCGCCGACGGCGCCGACGCGGGCCGCTTCGCGGAGCTGCTCATGTCGTCGGGCGTGCTGCTCAACGCCGACCTCCACTGGGTCACCTTCCACAGCGGCTACGACTTCGGGTACCTCGTCAAGCTGCTCACGGGCCGGAACCTGCCCGACACCATCCCGGGCTTCTTCGATCTCGTCAGGGTATACTTCCCCGTGCTCTACGACATCAAGCACCTCATGCGCTACTGCAACAGCCTCCACGGTGGGCTCAGCAAGCTCGGGGAGCTGCTCGGGGTAGAGCGGGTTGGGACCTGCCACCAGGCCGGGTCGGACTCGCTGCTCACCCTGCGCTGCTTCACCAAGCTCAAGGAGGTATATTTCAGAGGCTCCACCGAGACCTATGCTGGTGTGTTGTACGGTCTTCTGGATGATGGTGCTGGCGGGGAAAACACCTCCTCCGCGGCCAACTGAATGTGTTATCGATAGACAAATAAGACTATGTTATCATGATTCGGAAAAAAAAATGAGAAAATCTTTCTGCTGAATATACATATTGCTCTCTCATCATCTCTGGTTATTCCATTCTGCTTGCCATAGCATAGCTCTTATATCCTCAGCTACGATTAACCCTCTCTCTCTCATTGCTAGCTAATTTGAATGTTTGGGTGTCTCCCTTACTGCTCCTATTGCCAGGCCTTTTTTCCCCCAAAAAATGTTAACACCAGCAGCACTGTTTAAATCATCAGGTAGCAAACGTATTTCAGTTGAACAGAAAAAAGCTTTACAACTCATTATCCTCCTTCAGTATCGACCAGCGCAGGTAGCTTATAAGTTATGTTCACCTGAAATTGGTACACCAAACCAACAGCTCTTTTCATCTTCAGTATGCACTCTTCATTTTCAGTATTGACCAGTAGCATAGCTTCCAGGTTATGTTCAGCCAACATTGGTACATCAAACCATCTTCAGTATGCATTTCATAGGGAACATAAAAGTTCAGAACTCTTCAGCATTTGTATTGACCAGTAGGGCAGCTTCTAAGTTGTCCTACCACTGTTGGAATTACGTTTAGGAACTCCTGTTTGTACTACAGCGTTTAGTGGTGCATCAAATGGTGCATCACTCGGTCATTCATATAGAAGTGTCAACTGGCTGGTCTAGATTTTGCTGCTTTATTGCCTTTCTGTGCAATTCAACATTGTGGTGATCAGAAGGGTTACAGTAGTAGTATATCATGCTGACTGTTGAGTGTTGACATGTCTTCAACTCTTCATTGTTTGTTTCGATTTTCATTCTTTCAGTAACGAGTGATTTTCATATAGCAATGTGTGGATCCTATTTGGACACAATCTAGATTATAAGTATGCTTTTCATATTTTGTATTGAATCATTGTTTGCATAACACTGGTTTATGTAATGTGTGGAGAGATAAGCGTCCTTCATATATCTTAGCAGCCTTCTATATGCAAAACATGTCTTTTATGACACTGGTTATTCCTTTGTTCCACTGATCTATCAAAGATGGCGCCATTCTCCAAATGCCGAGCTTTATTCAGTGCTCCACTTTGTTTTAGTGCCATATATATATAACAACTCCATTGAAAATGTTCACCTCATGTTTGTACACCAAACCTACAGTTTTCTCTTCACAGGTGATAAGATTTTATTGTTCCTTATAGTAGCTGTATAAATTGTGAAGGTATTATCTAGCATTCATCTGTTCATCATTTTCTATAGCCGTGTCTTGAGCAGAACATTTCTGTCCTACTCATGTTGGATGCTTGTTATATTGGCTTGTGCTTCAGTGGAACTTGAGCATTGATGCTAATTAGTTCAGTCCCTGTTTTACGTGCTCAAGCAACAAGAATGTTTTGATTATACTGCTTAAAGTTATGATAATGGTTATTCACTGCATATCGTCAACCGTTTTTTTCAACTGGCACGCCATTGCACATGCTCATATTGGAAAAACAAATGGTAGTATGATGCTATTCAATTTCCTGACTCACTTGGAGCTGCAGCCTGTGCAATCAAGTATGCTTGATACTTGGTTGTTTGATATTTTTAAGGATCATTTGATTCTCTGTTCTGTCTAGCATACTTCTTTGCTTATTGTGATGTTGGTTATGGTTCACTGCATATCGTTGCCTATGTTGACAGTTGTTTTCAACTGGCATGCCATAACTCATGCTCCAATTGGGAACTTCTCAATGAACAAATTGTAGTAGTATGATAATTATTCAGTTCCCATTGCAATCGAGCATGCTTACTCAATTCTCACTCTGGCATATGCTTTTCCTACTTCATGCTCCACTTTATTGTTAGGCAGGACCCAGCAAGTGGCAAAATACAAATTACAATGGCTGCTATTTACAGGATAGGTATACATGCCATTTAGTGATTGCATATTTTCATAGCATAGCTCTGATTTGCTGCAGATGCAGTTTTTCAACTCTTTGCTCTTAATACTTGTGGTCAGCCGGTAGCTTCCAGAAGACCACTCTGTTTGCGATGTAATACCAGTCTGTTAATATTAGAGCATCTACAGTAGAACTCCTATATTTTCAGGCCCTAAAATCGTTTTAGGGACCAGAGAGAGATGGCTTAGGGATTCTGAAACTACTGGTCTCAGTTTCCCTGAAACAGCCCGGAAATCTAATTGGGCTCTCCTGCATGTGAAAAATAATTTGATGAATGCCTTTTTTTTTAAAAAAAAAAGTATGGACATGTACATGTTCATGTCCCTTTGCAATTTTTTATGGACAAAAACACAAATATTTTGACCTGTGTAAAAAATACAAGTTAAGTGTTAAATTTGTTGCTTATTTGAAGCACTGAACTTCGTCTTCTTTGTTGAAAAATATACATGTTGATATTTGCATACAAATTTGCACGAACAGAAACCATAGTACCAAAAACAAGTAGAGAGAATTTCAGTTCTAAATTTATTTTCTATTTATTTCAAATGTACTGGTCATCCAGGGAGTATATACTTCTGGGAGCCAATACTCTATCCACTAACATTTGAAAAACACAATCATAAATACATATAAATATGAAATCCAAATTTTAATCTGAATACAAACAAATAACATAGCTCATCAACAAAGCCAGCCCGGAGTTCTCCATGCATCTCCTGCGGCAGCTGCAGATGCCCAGCCCACTGATCCCTTCTTCAGTCCTCAATCAGACTCTTTGGAATTTTTATGGAATAATCCCCTCGAATCTTCTGAACCCAGATAGCTGGTCCTCGCACAAGGGCAAAAGAGGATTGCAACCCCACAAATGCAGGATCCATATCTTTCTTGACAGCAGTTTGCATAGTGTCCATGTGTCAAAACACAACTCTCGGTTTGATATTGCTTCACAAATCCTGCGCACTCAGGTATGTCCCATTTATGTAAGATAATATCTCATTCTGTATGTGCTGTCATTGAGCTCATACTGAACACGAGGCACCTTACCACGGGGCACGGGCTATTGCAAGACCTGGAAATACGAAAGTTGGCATGCCAAATCCATAGACCATAGTTACTATTGAGGAACAACATAAAAAATGATGGTAGGATTATAGACATGTCCGGCGAATTGCCCATGTCAGCACGGCAGTTCTTCCACCTCTAATGCCTATAACCTACGGATCCGAGCATATGTGGGAACCCTCTAGTTTTATTTATTGCTAGTTTTAGAACTCAAAGATCGAGAGTAAAACTTGTGTGCATGTTTACAAAGAGATGCCTCTTAGCGTACGAGAAGGCGTCACACAGGCGTCCGTACGACGCTTTGAGCATAATTAACACGAGCCCAAGCTAATTACAGTTGCCAATGACGGTTTGCTTCAAGTCGGTTCGGTAGTGGCGTCTGTTGAATCTTAACACCCCCCCTTGTAAAAAGTTGTTTCGCGTATGTCTTTATTCCTTGTATAGTGTTGAAAATATTGGTCTCGATCACAAGCGTATATTTTCTTGAATAACTCCCCCAAAAATCTTGTGGAAAAAATACAAGGAGAACATGATTTGATATGTTGCTAAAAACTCCTTCAATACCCATGGGAAAAGTAAGGAGAAAATAATACAATGATCATTGCCCATTTGATAAATTATAAATTATATGAGAAAACCTCAATAGGATAAAACTCATCGGTAAGTTTAGAGAACAATTAATATGCCTTGTATACATCCGTTTAAAACCCAGGTGGGAAAAAGAGGAGGTATGATGAGAACCATGAGAGTAAACTCAAAAAGGGACAAATAGTGTAATATAATGTTTGAATGGGTTATAGTTCAGAGGATACTCCTCCTGATCCTTGCAAATCTTGGAGTCGTCGCATACCAATTTTGTGAACATATTTTTCAAATGTTGAAGCTGGTAATGACTTCGTGAATACGTCAGCGAGATTATCGCATGATTTGACTTGTAAAATATTTATCTTCTCACTCTTTTGTAACTCATGAGGATAAAATAATTTAGGTGCAATATGCTTAGTGATATTGCTTTTTACGTAACCCGTTTGCATTTGAGCAACACACGCAGCATTATTACACAGCATTATCTTCGAAGATAATGGTTGGAGATTCAGTAGAACCTTTTCCACATGATTGTTGTATGTGGTTCATCATTCTGCGAAGCCACACGCATTCACGTGATGCCTCGTATAATACGATTATTTTAGAATGATTTGTGGATGTAGCCACCAAAGTCTGTTTGGAAGACTTCCATGAGATGGCTGTCCCACCATGTAGGAACACAAAACCGGTTTGCGATCTGGCATTATGGGGGTAAGATAAGTAGCCAGCATCGGTATACCAATCATATCAATGTCTAGATTTCCCTAAAATTGAAAGGATATGCCAAGATCTTTTGTACCTTGGAAATATCGAAATATATTCTTGACTCCCACCCAATGGCGTTTAGCAGGAGCTGCGCTATTTCTAACTAGTAAATTTACTGCAAATGCAATATCAGGCCTGGTGCAATTTGCAAGATACATAAGCGCTCCAACAGCTGCGATATGGAACTTCGGATCTCAGTATCTCTTCCCTTGGTCTAAATTGATTTTTCCCTACGTCTAGAGAGATCGAACAACCATGGGAGTTTTTCAATGGATAGGATTTGTCCATATTGAATTTCTCCAATATTTTCTGGATATAGGCGGTTTGATGAACCAAAAGACCAGAGGGAAGGTGCTCAAGTTGTAATCATAAGCAAAGTTTGGTTTTACCCAAATCCTTCATCTTAAATTCCGTCTTTAGGTGATTGTGTGCTTCATCAATATCTTGTGTGTTGCCAATAATGTTAAGATCATCAATATACACTAAAATAATGCAAATCATGTTTCGGACTATGATAGATGATTTGAGGTCTACACTAAAATTCAAGTATTTACTTGAGTTCACAAATTTTGCAATTTGTTTTTATTACAGCACAACCATGATGATCTTAATTTACACAGACGTAAATTAATCTGTGGTTCCTATTCATGTAGGACAAAATGACAGCCAATGAATTTGAAGAGCCAGCGCTTGATGGTCATAACTACCTTACATGGGCTATGGATGTTAAAATTAGTCTTCCATCCCGTGACATTGCAGGTGCACTCATACCACCTGAGGATCCTCTTGAGGAGGGAGTTGTAGAATTGGCCGAGCAATAGAAATATACACCTTATACATAATAAGGCACAATATTCACCCAGATTTGAAATCTGAATATTTGATGGAGGAATCTCCAAGAAATATGTGGCAATCACTTAAAGCTAGGTATGAACAGCAAAAGTCCATCATACTGCCCGAAGCTAGTCATGAATGGACCCATTTAAGACTCCAACATTTCAAAACGGTGGGAGCTTACAATCATGAAGTCCATAAGATTTATTTAAAGTTGCGGGAACCAACCTTCAGAAGTGGAGAAGATAAAAAAGACTATCAACTATGCTCCCTGCTGACAGGATCGTACAACAACAAAATCGTGCTGATAACGTTTTAGAATTCAAAGATTAAGAGTACAAGTTGTGATCTATTGCTTGTGGTCAAAGCCCTATTTATACATGAGTTTGGGACGCCTTGTACATGTGCCTGATTACAAAGATATGCCTCTTGGCGTACGAGAAGGCGTCCGTACGAACACAGGCGTCTGTACGATGCTTTGGACATAATTAAGACGTGCCTAAACTAATTACAGTTGTTGAATCTTAACAGCTAGAATCCTGAGGGAATGGTGCCCTCGGCCATCACCAAGTGATTGCCAACCAAATCAGCACAAATACTATTTGCAAGAACCCTCAATGATGTTGTGAGCTTCTGGTAAGGGCGATCGCGTAATCGAAAAATAGTTTTACACCCAACCTAACAACCCGGCGCAAATCGACCGGATTATCCACGAAGACACAAACACGGTCCAAATTTACGATCAAAATACGTCTGCATGACGGCAACGCAGGCCCGCTCTCCTATTTGTCTTAGACCCGCCTGATAACGAGCCTGCCAGCTTCCTCTTCTAGGCGGCCTCGCTTTCGCGTTATGCACACGAAATCGATAGCACATAGCACACAGCGCAGCGATGCAGGTTCACGCCAAGCCATGCGTGTTGGTTTTAATGCGCGACCATCCTTTCAGCTGGCTCCGACGTATAAAGCATCCATCCCCTTACACAATCCTAGCTACCTCCTCAATCTCCAACCGCAACTTAGACGACCAGGTGTTCTTTCTTTGCAATGAGAAAGGTGAGGGCAAGGCGAACCCACTAGTCACGTTTCTTATTTTGAACCATTTCATGTTATATCTCAAAACATACATATGTAATATGTAATGAAAAAAATGTTTGCAAACTGTGAAATGCGTCCGAGCACTAGGAGCACCAAATGCGTCACCCCGATCAATCGTGGCTCGAAGGCCCGCATTAGGCAATCAGTTGAACTTGAGCGAAATCTTATTTCTTTGTCTCACTACTACAAGATGCTTTAAGCCTTCTGAGGCTCAACTTACCGAAACCATATGTTAGTGTAAAATCCAAACCCCCAATTGAATCCCAAATTTGCTCAACATGGAAGATAAAAGTATTAGTATAATCGAACCTAGTGTTCGTTTGTAAATTTCTTGGTTTGTGTGCATCAGATCTTCTATATTCAATATATCACTCTGGTGTCAAGTTCGTTGCTAGAATTAAAAGCATGAAGATACAAAAACAAATGTCAGCTGTGTTAAAACTCGCTGGAAAACAGGAAAACGCACAAGAATGCTTGATTTCACTTGCTTCCGCTGACTGGGAGATAAACACCTTCTGCGGTCGACCAAATATTCTCAGCTCGCTTGTCTCGGACACCACAGACCTGCAAAAATAATGTTTTAACTCAGGAAACAGAGAATTAACTAAATAAAACCCTCAAACGTAAAACACCTACAGAATTTTATTTTTTGCACATGGCAGCTAGGACTGCGTAACATGGATCATTTTTTGAATGTCGAACAACATTTAAGATAGAAAATCAATATTAGCATCAACTGAAGTCTAGTGTCTCTGAACACCACCAGAGACCTGCATATGGCCGTTGGTGTTTGTTTGGTTTGGCTTTTTTTTTATGTTGGCTCATGGGATTCCTGATGGCAGCCAAACAGAAAACTGTGGCTCGAGTTTTGTATAATTAAATTTCAATCAACCTATAATGTGATTTGGAGTTCAATTAAATTAATCCAATATAATTGATAGGATCCAAACAAGCTGTAAGGTCATTCCCACAACGTTTTGAAAAAAAAAAAACTAGTTCTAGCAATAATAATTAGGATTAGCCAATTTCTGGCTACTGGCTTGTGAAATCATAATAAATATTCCATTCTGCAAATATGATTTTCCTTGATAATCTAAGGATCAAGGGCTGCAACCGAAATTTAGAGTTCTCGAAAAAGCAACTGATGTTGACAGGCAAACATCAGAGCATACTATGATTCAACTTTTCTTAACATAAATATCTGGAGTTTCTTAACATGCACTACTGAAGCACATGGACAAATGAGGTCAATATATGCCCAAAAAAGGTTATCAGATCTACAAAAAACAATTGGTGCACATAAGTTGCCATTATTATAGAACTCACCTCCTGCTGCCCACCCCCAAGCCTGTTGTACTTCTTGTTGTGACTGTGCAGATAGCCTCCAGTATCAACATGCCGTAGTCTTACTTTCTGGTCCCGCTTCCATACCTTATCCTTTCCCTCAATTTCTAGCCTGCATAAAGGAAGTCATTAAAATAGATTAGAATTAGGCAACCAAATAGGTAGCATGCATCTCATCTCAAAATATAAGTAATCATACATCCAATAGTCGCCGGTATCTGATTGCCCATCGTCTCCAAAACAGCTAACCTGTAGAAGTTCACATTCTTTAGGGGCACATACTTAGTTCAAGAAAATAATGCAAAAGAAACATAGAATATAACAAAACAATTTTGCCCGTGGCAAAGCATTGTTAACATGATTTCCTCACAAGTTCATTTAAAGTAACAAAGCTGATCATGGTTAATGTCTATCTGCATCACACTACAAAAGCTGAGACATTCTCCAAACATCCAGATCATAAACAGGTCCTGGGCTTAACGCAAGATTTAGGAATACCAAGCTTTGGCACAACAATAGAGCTGCAACAGGTCAACTGCGGACACTTCCTCCTCCTCTACCCGTTTTACCTCCTCCCCGGAATGAATCAGTCTCGCCCAAAAACATCCTACTGAACATTTGGCAGGATGTTTTTCTGTGTTCTCCAGTCTTATAAGATCACAGATATGAATATATGATGGCTACTGGGAATCACGTAATGCACTAATATTCATTTCTAGAGAGCAAAACCCATTTCAAGAGGCTTACAAAATGAAAAACATATATTATTTGAAGCAAAAATAGCATATCAGGTTGTTCAATGTATCAAAATTAACCGTTAATAGGTATCAGACTAACCTCTAGGTTACCAGATAATGGTGAAGCATGCAAGTGGCTATGCAACCATCTCCTTGTCCTCATGTGTTGCAACCTGACGATGCTGCCAGTTTCAATGGCATCACCTTGTTTAGCTGATGAATCAAGAGTAGGTTTCACAATCTGCAGGAGCACAGAGCAAGTCAATAGGAGATCTTGGAAGAGCATCAGAATCCTGCCTACTTCAGGGTGGAGTATCAGACTACTTGGAAGGAAAATCATGTGTATCACACTTAACTGCCTATTCTTTAGACAGAAAATATCGTTAGGTTGGGGCTCTGGGGTTAAGAACAAAAAAAACTAATAGACTGGCAGTCTAGATATTACACTTTCAGTTTCATCATGCTACTGGTGTGATCAATCTATCTTTTTGATGATAAGTCCCATCAGTATAGCTACATAATTATCTAACCAATCTAAGTGAGAAATTTAAGTAGCGTTCCTACCTATGCAGGATTGAAAAACTGATGCCGAATGATTTGTGTTTATTATCCAGACCTTACACTCTTTGTCATTCTCGACACAGTTTCTCGCTGTTCCACTCTGTTTTCTAACAACAATGGTGAGACTATTTGCATTTTGAACAATGAACGGCCGATCTAATCCAATCCAACGCTGGCTTGTGAAATCTAGACGAGGGTCAATTCAAAACCTCCATGTGTCATGAATTGGGAACATGACATGGCGGCAATTACACGCTACGAGAGACCAGAGCAGATCCACGAAATGAGACCATATGAATGGGATGGAGACGTACCCAGTAGCTATTGGAGTCGTCGGTTTGGGGAAAGCCGGTGACGGACTGCTGGCCGCTGCCGGAGCCGTAGGCCACGTCGTGCGAGTGGAGCCTCACCTTCGTCTTATCGTGCATCAGCTTCAACGTGCTCCCGTACGTTATCTGCAACGCCACACAGATCCAGATCAATCCCGGCCCCTCGCAGAAACCAAATGTTTTCGCAGATCTTAAGATCTGGGGAGCTGACCTCGAGCCCCTCTTCGGTCACGGGGGCGGCGGCCGCGCCGTTGTCGACCCGGGAGCTGGCGCCGAGGAGGAGCGCCACGGCGAGCGCGATGAGGGACGCGGCCATCGCGACTACGGCCGTGGTGCGACGGGACCTCGGAGGAGGCGGCGGCGGCGGTGACGGCGAGGAGCCTTTCCCCTTAGCGGCGGCGGCGCCCGGCGGTGCCGTGGCCGCGTCTGGTGAGCGCGAGGCGCGCGGGGCCTTCTGGCCTTTCCCGTCGGCGATCGGCGGCGGTAGGAGGGAAGTGGTCTCGCGCGGCCGTGATCGTGTTTGCTCGCGGCCGTTGGGATTTTCACGAGGTCGGGAACGCTTTGCTTGCCGAGGTCGTTGCTTCCGTGGAGACTGGGGTGGCCGGGACCCGCCCGGCTTCCACGTGTAGAGGGCCAACCAAGGGATGACACGTGTTATGGATACGTCACCAAACGAAATTGAGACCGTAGGTGGCATGATGTGCGGCACGGATTGAACATGATAAAGAGGTTCAATGGAGACAGCAAGTCGACGGCATCTGCCTTTTTTTTTGTGAGGGACACGGCATCTGCCGGTTCATCAAAAATGACCCTTTTCTGTTACGCCCGTGCGTACCACACGTCTTTTATTTTCTAGCAGCATACGAGTGAACACAATATATTTATCTTGGAGCCTGCTACCCGGCGGCGCCGCACGGGAACTGAGGCTGTGCGGCGGATATGTTGCATGCAGTCCTTCAGCAAAGCGTACCTCAAAAGCAGGTTTGCTTACGTCATAGCCGTGCACGCGAAAGCAAAAGCCAGACAATGCATGCATATCATCCCAGAAAACGAATACGTTTACTTCGTGACTTCGATTTTACATTTTAAAAAGTCATATCTCTGAAACCATTGATTTTATTGACCATTTGTTTTTACCATTGACTTTCTCGCAAAAAGATTTTCGAAACTAAATCTCATATTGCTATATTTTGATAGTAATATTTTTTTCATCAGTAATAATCAAATTATCATCACATAATTATCTGATTATATACTATTTTCAGTCACCATATTAACTTAACGTGACTACCAGATTAATTTGCCGGGTTACCTCAGCTGCTACAAGTTACAATTACCAGGGTATCACAGTCACAGGAAAAGCTATCAGTTTAATCATTCACAATTATCAGATTGTCAAGTATGAGCTACAGGATTAAATTACCAGGGTCATCGTAACAATAGCCACAAGTCGCAATTACCAGATTATTCCAGGACTAGCTATCAGATTAATTGGCCGCAACTATCAAGTTATCACACACCAGCTACGAGATTAATAGTTCACAACAGAAAAATACAGTGTGCTCAAAATCAACTGTCGTAGCCTCGCGCGAGCTTGTTCCGCAGCGCTGATAGTTGACGAGTTTACCATCGTTTGCGACGGCGGCCTGCCTGAACCTATGGCAGTGGAACAGCGCATGTGCCGCGGAGCGGCGCGAGCTTGGCCTGCGACCACCTCCCAGCGTTCTTCCACCTCATCCTCCTAGCGCCTCCCCACTTTGCTCAGCGACAATGATCCTTCCCGGCGTGGCCGCAACCTCCACACGTGAATCTCACGGCGCCCCCGCCAGCGGCGCCCCACCAGCTAAGGCGGCGCTGCTCCCGCGGCCCCCATCGGCGACGGCTGCGCCCCTACCGGCGACTGCAGCGCTGCTCTAGCGGCGCCCCCACAAACGACGGGGCGCCCCACCGGCAATGGCGGCGCTGCTCCCGCGGCGCCCCAACAAACTACGGCGGCGCTGTTCCGGCTTCAGCTCTCCATGTCCTTCCTCGTCTCTGGCCTCTCGATCTCTCGCCACTGAAATCTAGTAAAAAATACGGGACGGGGTCACGGGAAAGAGAAGCCAAATGTGCGGATGTGGCTAGTTCAGATGAAGGGATAAGGTGGAAAAAGGTGAAGTGATCTAGATCGTTCCTTTAGATCCGACGCACACGCATGCGCCGCACGAGAGAGCCGCATGTGCGGCGCTTTCTGGTAGATTTTTCCATTTATCTTTTATCCTTTCTTTTTTCTCTTTGCCGGATTTTATTGGACAATTATAATCAATGAATGCTTCATATACTACACAGGGTACAAAACGTGCCAAGAGAGACATTCAGCTAGCATTGGCTTCTATGCTAAATCTCGATTTGTGGGATTTATTATGATAAGTTAGGAAGATATGGATTTTCCAAATTTTACGTTAATCTCAAATCGTTGAACTAGGGGATCTTGTGTAAAAAATACTCTTATGCCCTGTTTGGTTGCACAGAATTTGCCTCCGAATTGAATTGGCGATGGAATACCAAATCCACGGTTTCAATGGAACCATAATTGTTGTTTGGATGTGCACGGTATTCATTTGTAGAATCAACGCTACGAATGGAATTCTAAATCATGTTTGGATGCACATTATGTAGAATTGAATGTTTCTTGAAAATTCAGAACAACAAAGTTATTGAAATATTGACTATGCACATGTGCTAAATCAAACATTCCCCATCGTTGATAATTCAGAACAACAAAGTTCTTGAAATCTGGACTATGCACATGTACTAAATCAAACATAATTGGAGACTGGAGCGATCGAGGACGGACACCTGCGCTAGCCGGAATCTACAACCACTTTGGAGCCCCGGCGCTAGCAGATCTGATTGGAGACTGGGAGATCGAGGATGGACACCTGCGTCCAGACTCCAGACGAAGACGCACAAGCACACCAACGCGAGCACCATCCCGACGCAGATGGCGTTGACCGCGTCCGCTGCGGGGTCGCCGAGCTGCGCCTCAGATTGCGACGAGCACGCCGTGCGGAACAGCACGCGAGCCCAGGGGCGGATCCAGGAGTTGAGCATAGGGGGGGCGAAGAACACAATGACCATAAAATAGGTAGAACACGAAAAATATCAATTATTATGTCTACTAATTTGAATTTAGATCTACGACTGGGCCTATCAAACAAGTCAATAATCATGTGAATGTTGATGTTTGCAGCAATTTACTTCCCAAAATGTATATAACCATGTAATTGTCGTATATTATTACATGTCTATCTAATAGTAATCTCGAAAGAAAGTCGACACCCATTTTATTTCGAAACATGTCTTCATAAACTTCATTTCTGAAAAGGTTTGATCTATGGTTGCAGTTGACCAATGGCCACATAAAAAGCATCTACTTTGTAATGTTAATTCATTGTGGACTAGCATTTTCAGCAGTAGAGGTGGAGCTCAAACCAACTAGCTTGAAAAAATTACTAATTGGCAGTGTACTCTTCTTCATGACAAGCAACTCTATTGGTACAAAATAGTGAGTAAACTATTATAACTAGCAAAACAAACTACCACATAGAAAGTATTGTATTCAGTAATTAAACTGGAACGTAGCATCTGCAGTACTTATACACCAATACCTTGGAGTGATCAGGCTAGGAACAGAGCGTGGCGGCGTGATGTGCGCGCGCCAGGTCTTAGTTGTCGTCGACATTTGACAGAAAAGTGTATGTAACACATTTTCGCTAATCACTGATGCAGCGACCAGGGTCTGGCAGCGACCCTCGAGTCCTGTACCGCTGTACGGCCGGCCGATTGTGTCATGGCGGCGGCGATGCTCAATCTAGAAAGCGTGTGCGGCTGGTCAGCGGGCGAGGAGGAGAATATGATCGACGGATCGAGTAGATGGGTTTCGTAGGCAGCTATGCTAGCACGTAAGAGGAGTTGTGGCCTTTGGGCATTGCCTAATTGCTTTGGGTTTGGCCCATCAGATAACATGCTAGTCTGCTCGCTTAACATGTGGATTAAGCCTTGTGCAGTTGTGCTAATGGCAGGAGTATTAGGACTGATACAGGTATACAACTAGTGGCCCCTGCTGCATTTCGTTGGGGGTGGCCGAACCATGGGGGTGGCCTGGCCACCGCTCGCCCCCCCTTGGATCCGCCTCTGCGCGAGCCGCGCCTCCAGCTCCCCTCACGGCGTCGTCTTCTTCAGCGCGAGGTCCTTGCCGCCGAGGCTCCCAGCGACCTCAGGCCGGTCGCGGGGAAAGAGGAGGCGACGGGGAGAGGCGCCGCCCTCGGGCCGGTCGCGGGGAAGAGACGAGGCGACGGAGGGGAGGCGCTGCCCTGGGCCGGTCGCGAGGGAAGACAAGGCGGCGGGGAGAGATGCTGCCGTCGGGCCAGTTGCGGGGAATTGACGAGGGCCATGACTCGGGGGGGGGGGGTGAGGGACGAAGCGATACGCGAGCAATTCCACGCGTTTCCGAGCTCCAGAGCTCTGAATCGGGCGACGCGAAAAATGTACTGCGCGGGGGGCGGCTCGGAATTGGATCCCGAATTCCAGAACTCAATTCTGTGCACATCCAAACGGTAGAATCAGGACCCGAATTCTAGATTCTCTAATTCCAAGCTCAATTCTATGCAACCAAACAGGGGGTTACGTTAATTTTCGTGCCAAAAAACTATAGACACTATAGAATGGAACACAGGGAGTATATCATAAAACTATGGTCTTTCCAAGTTTGGACGCTTGATTTTGTCTGCATGATACACCCAGCTTCATCAAAGGAGCATATGTTTGTGTTGGTAGCCACTAATTACTTTACCAAACGGTCTGAAGCTCAGAAATATGATTCGCAAGGAGGTGATCCAATTTATATTTGGGCACATTTTTCATCGATTTGGCATACCCTACCCCCGACTCTCGCTGCATGTCAAGGTACGTCCTTCATGACGAAGGAGGTAAAGCAATTTGCAGAATCACATGGGATTAAGATGCTCAGTTCATCTCCTTATTACGCTCAAGACAATGAACAAGCCGAATTTACGAACGAAATTTTGATCAAGCCCGTCAACAAGAAAATCGAGGACCATCCAAGGTGGTGGCATGATGTGTTACTAGAAACATTCTAGGCTCATAGAATCTCAAGACATGGAGTGACCAAAGTTACTCCCTTCGAGTTAGTCCACAGACAAGAGGCAGTCTTACCCACAGAGGTGAATCTGGCCGTCTTAAGGTTTTCTCATCAAAACGATTTATCAACTAAAGACTACATGATCTCTTGATGGACAACATTGATTTAGTGGTCGATAAAAGAATTGCGGCTTTACAGGCTACCGAGAAGGGAAAGTTACGGGTAGCTAAGACTTATAACAAGAATGCCCAACTTAAAGTCGATAACTTCTTTAAGAAAGCTATCCGGCCGATCGGTTCTGTAATGCGAAAATTCAACAAGTGGCCACCTAACTGGGAATGGCCTCTACGGATCGTAAGGATCATATCCGACAACTCGTATCTGGTGGAATCTATGGAAGGACGCATGCTTCCTCGCGCTATTAATGGAAAATACTTGACGAAATTTTACCCATGTATGGCAATCCATCTGAACACTTAAGATGACTGATATACATATGTCACTGTTAGTAGAGACATGGCCGATGAGCTTAGGCATCGTCCTTAGATAATATATACAGGGATTATTTTATGGCATGCAAGCTTTGCTAGAAAACACAAGAGCATATGTTAGCACCAATTTTGGGCTACCTGTTGGCTAAGCAAGCCGAACATGTTGAAGACTAAGAAGTTAGATGCACACATTCGATTTTGAGCTAGATTTCAAGAGCAATCCGAATTGTTGGCCACCTTGGTTCCAAGGAGGACTTATGGCCACTTAAGTTCCAAGGCGGATCATAGGCCACCTTGGGCCCAAGGCGATTTGCGCCACCTTAGGCCCAAGGCGAATCTGAGCCACCCTAGCTCCAAGATGGATTTTGGCCTAAGGCAACCCAAGGAAGAAGGTAGCTTGGCGAGGAAGGGAGGCGCGTGAACTTGCAGAATCCAAGAGTCACGCCAAGAGGGAAGGCCAAATGAGGACTGCCTTAGATTCAAGCCGGTCTATTGGTCGCTTTAGACTCAAGCCGGATTGGTGAGCACCTTAAAACCAAGTCGGATTGTTTGGCCACCTTGGTTCCAAGGTGGATTCATTGTCACCTAAGGTCCAATGCACATTTTGGACCACCGTAGGTCCAAGGTGGACTTTGGAACACCTTAGGTCCAAGACAGATTCTAGACCATCTTAGGACCAAGGAGGATTTTGGGTCATCTTGGGTCCAAGACAAAAATTTGGCCACCTTGATCCAAACGGAAGCTGGTGGACGGCTCCAAGACCAGATTCTATTTGACCAAGCACATAAAGACAAAGGAAAATTTGACTCCAACATGAAAGGATCCAGATGACTTTATGTGGGAGTCGACACAAATACTTGGGTCTAGGTCTAGTACGAAGCCGGATGAAGACTTGCCTAGTTCAAAGCTAGAGTTAGACTATAGTTTTGCCATTCTAAAGTGATGTCCAAAACTTGTACGGTGAGTCCAGCATCTCATATATATGTGAGAGGTGATGGCCAATTGAAATAAAGCAAACAATCGTTAAATATCTATAAATCTACTTTTTACCTTCTCAAACCTTTGATCATGCTTCTGTTTTTCGGTGACTTCGCGTAGATTTTGCCTGAGATCGATAACCGAGTTTCGAGCGGTTGAACCCGGTCAAGTTCAGCCCATAATCATCGGAACCACCACAATACCACAAAAATACTCGCGAAAAGAATTGAATTTCGTGTTGGACCACCATAATGGTCATCGGAAACCCGAAGAACGGACTGTCGCACATCTCATACAAAGCCTTCCCGACCTCCGATGGGTTTAAGACTAGCCACAATGGGAGTATCATAAGTAGTATCATGCATGCCATGTTGGCAAAAATCTGATGTGGCACACCAATTAATGAGGTGAGAGATGAGAGTGGTATCATAATATGATACCGCATCATATCACGTAAAACTAGAAAACTTAAAGGCAAACACATCATGTACACACATTTGCATTGAGATTTTACAAAACATTAAATATGATGATACTATGATACTATCTTATGATACTATGCATTGTGGGGTTGGTATCATAAACTAGTATCATGTGCATGATATTAGTGTATATGATACTTCCCATTGTGACTAGTCTAAAGGAGCCTCCAGCTCCGTGTTCATCTCCTCATCTACCCTTGTGTGATTTGTGAACTGTGTCTAGCACCTGGGCCATACCATGTACCCCTGAGATGAGCATAGTTGCTGATCAAAAGAGTTGGCCATGCTGCCCAAGTGCCCATTGCTGATTCATCAGACACGCTTGAACCATCCTCTTCCAACAGTTTTGAAATTCAATTCTTTTTGCGCGTCTTTTTGTCGCCCTCCGAGAGCCGGTGCACGTGAGACCTTTGCCTCCATATAACCTCCTCCCGGTGTAGCATTTCTGCGAGCTTCTCCGCTGTTTTGAGTTCAACGTGAGACAGTCCAAACCGGCTTGGATGCTCCTGAGCTCGCATAGCTCCCTCTGCAACGTACGGATCTGAAGACGCACACTGCCAAAGGTATTTTCTCCCCAGCTTGCCAAATTACCTGAAACATTTGACAGCTTTTTAGTTACAGCCTCCATGGAGTTGTAGCTAGCAGTTGCATTCCACGACTGCGCCAAGGTGGATGAAATGTTGAAAACGAGTCATTGGTTTCCCACATGACCTCATGTATGTAAAGAGGCGCCCCTTTCTTCCTCGTAGCTGTTTCTGAGGGAAAAGACGCAAGAAGATCGGTAGATGATCCGAAGTAGGAGTAGCAAACTCCGGTAAGTGATGCAAACCTCCGCCTCCGCGCGAATTGTTGGGTACATACATGCAGATGGTTGCTGCGACCTGGAGGTTGGCGGCGTGGTGGCGCGGCTGGGGAACGTGCGGCAGTTCGGGCTGCGGGAGCTGCAGGCGGCGACGGACGGGTTCAGCGACAAGAACATCCTGGGGACGTGACGGCGAGGCCAGCGCGCGATCTAATGGACAATACGGCTACTTACGGCTTACGGCCCAGCACAGTGAAGCCCACTGAGCAAGGCTTCATGATTGATCTGCCCTGTCGGTGACCCATTGGTGGCTAGGGATGAGCCGGCGGCATGGCTGGCGAGGGCTCATCTCGGCGGCGGCGGTGGCGGTGGCGCGGTTACTGGAGCCCCTCCTGCAACCTCTGGCTTGGCCGCGGCGGTCGACGTATGGTAGATTGGCGGCGTCGTTCGGGGAAAAGGTAAGCAAGCAACTCCCCTGCTAGTGCTAATTGAATCCGCCATTACAGTAGGATGTGTTCCACGCAATCTAGACCCGTAATTAACACCACTAGATAAAAACCTAATTATCATAGCATGGCTCCCACCTAAGCATCTCGACCTGTTGATTCGTAGCATAGCAGTATACATGGCTCCCCTGCCGGCTTCACCTGTTCAATTGGCAGGCCGGCTTTGTCAACAACTTGTGTTATCAAATCGGAATTGCTCCACACACGACATCACTCATCAGTCGCTGACTCGCTGCCCTATGCAAGTCCTAGCCTTGGCTTATTTCCGCTGAGTTCTTTGATCTGCACTGATGGATTGACAAGCTATCGACTTCTCATGGAACGTACGGACTTACATAGTATTGTTAGGGCATCTCCAACGGGACGACACAAATGTACGTTGAGCGACCGTTTGCGTCCACCCGGCAAAAAAATGCGTCGGTTCACTGCTCCAGCGGGGCGATGAAAAGTCCTACGGACGCTGCATGGATGCGCAAAGTGTTCGCTTGCGTCTGGCGGACGCTTCGTCGTGCCCGCCTGGCAGCGACCCTGCGTCGATGCGTCTTCTTAGGCGCGCCAGTGACTGGCGCCACTGCGTCGCTTCGGCAGTCTGCGCCACGTTAATGGCGATGCCTCGCCTGCCGAGCGGCCGCCGCCCACCTCCGCCAACGCAGTAATGGCGACGCCACACGTCCCGCGGCCGTCTCCTGCCTCCGGCCTATATAAAGAGGGCGTGCGCTCTTCTTCCTCATCCACTCCTCCACACAAACCCTAGCCGCCACAAGCTCCACCGTAGCGTCGCCTAGCTCTTCGGTGACGAAAGCCAAGCCCGTGAGGAAGTCCATTGCGGGTCCTGGTGGCCGGCGTGGCGGTCGAGGCTGTGGGCCTGGGCGCCCCCGGGGCCGGGGCAGAGGCCGCCGTGGTGCAGTAGCTACAGCCCCACGCTCGCCGTCCCTGCGTCCTCCTCGTCTTCGCAGGAGGAGCACTGCTTCTAGTTCCTCCTCTGCATCGACGACGGCCCACTCGGCATCAAGTGGCTCCCGGACAAGTTCGCCGAGTTTAAAATTCGGAAACACAAAAGACGACGGATTTCATTCGATTTCTAGCGAGGTGGGTCGTCGCCGTAGATCCGCGGGTGGTATAGCCGTAGCCGCGAGTGTCCCGTCGACGTCGCGACCGTACCACCATGGCCGCCGACCAGTGCGGTTGAAACGGACGGCGTCAGGGCCGGCGGACCTAGCGACCTCGACGCCGCGCCCTCCTGGAAGACGCACATGCCATGGAAGATGACGGAGGTCGTCGACCTCACCGGCAACGACTAGAGGCCAGTAGACTTTGCTTTGTTATTAGATTTCGTATGTTTTGTTTTGCAAACTATGTATCTCTATCTCATCAATAAAAAGTAATAATAAAATATGTCGAACTGTACCCGATGCAAATACCCGATGCAAACGGTCACGCACAGTCATTTGTATCGTTTGAAATACATCAAACCGTTGGAGATGCCCTTAGAGACACAACGAAGGAAGAATGCAGATGGAGAAGATGGATTTTGTCTTGAGCTATGAGGTTTGGATTGGCGCTGGCCTGGATTTTCGAGTAGGCACAGAGGGTAGCCCAGATCGTACAAATATCGGATGTAAAACGTCGTGTGTATAGCAGTGCTCTTATCAAATAGCTCCCCGTTGTCTGTACTAATTAGGGGCCAGCAATGATTCCAAGTTTTATACTTGCCAATTGTTTATACTGAAGATCCCGTTGCCAAGCTTTATTCACTCAAGTATCTTCAAATATTTCCTTTTTTTACACCAAGATGATTAGGCACGCTACTCGTCGAGACTAACAAACTAAACACAATTGTTTCTTTAGCGACTGCAGCGTGAGGTGGCCTTGATCTGGTCGTCCATGCCACATGTGTACCAGCCTCGAAGCATCAGTTATAAGGATAAACTATGCGCAGTGATTGCAAATTGTTTACTACATCAGTTCAATGCCAAATCTGAAGTGTCTTAACATCATATGGTAGGTTGGCGGTGTCGTTCGGGCAAGGTAAGCAAGCCAACTCCCCTGCTAAGTGAATCCGCCGTTACAGTAGGATGCGTTCAACGCAATGTCGACCCGTACGTAATCAACAACACCGAATTAAGCTGATACGCTCTCAGTACAACTCGCCCTCAAGCGTCTCGCATCCCAGCTTCAGCTCTTTGATTGGCTGGCCTCCATCAGGCCATCTTTGCCAACAACTTGTGTATTATCCAATAGTAGCTTCCCATGGTGAATCTTTAGTTGGCAGTATTAGTTATGGACCAGCAAGGATTCAAAGTTTTGTATTTGTTTATGGTACTGAAGATCCCTTTGCCGTGCTTGACTCTCTCAAGTACGGTTTAACACCAACTCAGATTGTTTACTTGATTGGTCTATTGTCGAAAATGAAACATCTTAGTTTGAGGGGTGCAGAGATGCTATGTAAACTGAACGACAATTGCTTGCACCAAGGAAGATGCCGTGTTTGACTCGGATGCCCTTCAAATATCTATTTCTTTACCACCAACACAACAGTAGGTATAGTTTAAAATAAAAAAATAACTCAATTGTTGGGTTAGTTGGTAGGAGAAACCAGCCAGAGCAAGCGAAACTACGTTCAGATAATCCACGGAGCTAAACTGAAGATACACTAGAACACCGTGTATGCAAAAGCCAAAAATCTAAAGGGATTGCACAGTTTCTCATAAGCGCACCAGGATTGCAAGCAAGAGCTTCAATAGCAGGTATGTGTATATATACATACACACCCATAGCTGGCCTAAAATTCCATGTTCAATATATCTTCTGCATCACCGACCTGCCTCTTCTCCGGGCTCCGAGCAGGGTGGCGAGCGACACCACGTCGACCTTCCTCCTTCTTGGCTGCTGGCATCTTTGGAAGCAGCGCAATGCTAAAGTTTTCCGCGGTGAGGAAGCTTCTCTTCTGCATCTACTGAAAGCTTGCCGTGACGACGCCGTTCTTTGGCGTGGGCGTCTCCCTGTGGATGCTTGGCTTGCATGTCTCCATGCACCTGCTGCATGATTGTTTGTAATTGATCTCTCCCTCTACTCTCTATCTTCTTGCTGTAAACATCTGGGGACTGCCCCTTTTTTTCAACATAATTCAGGTGGGGATCCTCTCCCCCCCCCCGGTGAAAATTCGAAAAAAAAAAATCTTCCGCATCAGTAACAGACAAGATGCAACAGCTTAGTCAGGAAACACGCAAGCTTCATGTACAAGCCCAAATTAGTTAACCGGATGAGCAGCTCAAGCCAGTCTTGGTTGCTATTCATCGTGTTGCCTATATGTGACTTTTTTTTTTCCAAAACAGGATAAACTCGCATACCATTATCAGTTAAAGGAACATAGATGTTAACCATAACAGTTTTTTTTTTCCACACAAAAGACAGTTCAAAACACACAACGCTTTCATCAACAGGGAAACAAAGAGCAACAGCAGAACAACACCAATAGGGTGATTCCTCTTTCTGTGCAATCGAGGTACCTAGATAGGATCCCCAGCCCCTCTAGATCTTTGTTCGATGGGAGATCAATATGGAAAGAGCGGAACTCAAGAGTTCTGAGGCTGGTTCTTCAGCCATCGTGTACGTAACTGTTCTGCTTTATTAATTCAATCAGGCAAAGCTTTTGCCATTTTGGAAAATTAAAGGAGTACATCCATCCCAACCACAACTTTTGAACCGAAAATTAAGCCATTTGCATCACATAATTATACCCCCAAAATTGGACTCGATCTGCTGCTTAGCCATATCCAGTTCAATCTCACAGTGCACCTATTTTTCTCTCAATCTGTTGCTTAGCCATATCCATTTCAGTCTCACAGTGCACCTATTGTTTGACACTGCTCATTAGCAACATCCATATGAAACATGGCATTCTAGTGTAAGCTGGCCAGAGTTTCTCATCTGCACTGGTCCATCCTGTTATTTTCGCTCTGTAATATGCTTAACTTAGTTGGATCTCTGACCTGTATTCTTTGGAGAACAACAGGACAGCTCACTGCAGTTCACCACTCATCAAGCAGACAAGCCTGAAAGTTTGTTGGGGTTCAAAGTGAAAAGGAAGACGCCATGGTAGAAAATCAAATCTAAAGTCATTATCAAGCATGTATGCAAAAATTCTCAAACTTATTTCTTGATTCATTTGGCTCTGGTTGTCAATTCAAGCATGAATGTTCTGTTTCTCACTGTCGTAAAAAAATATACTAGCAGACTCTCACACCCAAGGGCCATGAGTGATAAAAACCCTGCCAGGGATTGACTCACAACCTTGCTTCAGATTCTTTACCTTTTGATGCCTAGGAATAATAAAGACAACAGTTATCACTCTCACCAAACCATGAGACTGCTTTGATAGTCTTACATTCAGAAACACACAGGGAGGTTGCTGATCTTCGAATGTAGCCCATTCGTACGTCGTCTTTGGTTTCTAGTTACACCGTCCTTTGGTTTCTACTGCTAACTAATTTTCGTGCTATCTTAGGTTGTACTCAAACTTTCTCCTTGAAAGTAGCTACTATATGATTGATGTATTTCCTTAAGGAAGCACTCTATGATTAATGTATTGTGGATTCTTCTAGCTGGCATGACAAGTACAGTGAAGATATTCTTAGTGAAAAAGGACGAGTCTATGAACTTCCTAATTCATCAGTCAAGGTCCAGCAGCTGTCAGGTATATATATCTTCAGGCTTTATTTTCCACTTCCATTAGATATTATAATTATTTGGGACAAGTCTGTATCTCAGATGTTAATAATTCTTTCATAGTGTGACATATTGCCCAATAATTTGTTTGTGTTATTCTGTGCATATGCTCTTCTTGCATTAAAGGGTATGAGGATTTTCTTGCTGAAACAGATCAGGTTAAACTTCCTGCCTTTTCATCAACGAAGCACATATAACTGGCGTAGCTACAAGTCAGGGGGGCCACCGCCCCCCAACAACAACAACAACAACAAAGCCTTTATTCCCAAACAAGTTGGGGTAGGCTAGAGGTGAAACCCATAAGATCTCGTAACCAACTCATCGTTCTGGCAAGCTTCCACGCGGCTCTTTCCATGGCTAGTTCTTTGGTGATACTCCAATCCTTCAGATCTCTCTTTACGGACTCCTCCCATGTCAAGTTTGGTCTACCCCGTCCTCTCTTGACATTATCAGCATGCTTTAGACGTCCACTATGCACCGGAGCTTCTGGAGGCCTCGCTGAATATGCCCAAACCAAACCATCTTAAACGATGTTGGAAAAGCTTCTCTGCAATCGGTGCTACCCCAACTCTTGTATATCATCATTCCGCACTCGGTCCTTCCTCGTGTGGCCACACATCCATCTCAACATGCGCATCTCCGCACACCTAGCTGTTGAACATGCCGCCTTTTAATCGGCCAACACTCAGTGCCATACAACATTGCGGGTCGAACTGCCGTCCTATAGAACTTGCCTTTTAGCTTTTGTGGCACTCTTATCACAAAGAATGCCAGAAGCTTGGCGCCACTTCATCCATCCGGCTTTGATCCGGTGGTTCACATCTTCATCAATATCCCCATTCTTGTGCAGGATTGACCCCAAGTATCGAAAGGTGTCCTTCTAAGGCACCTGCCCATCCAGGCTAACCTCCTCCTCGTGCCTAGTAGTACTAAAACCGCACATCATGTACTCAGTTTTAGTTCTACTAAGTCTAAAACCTTTCGATTCCAAGGTTTGTCTACATAGTTCTAACTTCCTATTGACCCCTGTTCGACTATCATCGATTAGGACCACATCATCCTCAAAGAGCATATACCATGGGATATCTCCTTGTATATCTCTTGTGACCTCATCCATCACCAAATCAAATAGATAAAGGCTCAAAGCTGACCCTTGGTGGTAGTCCTATTTTAATCGGGAAGTCATCGGTATCGCCATCTCTTGTTCGAACACTTGTCACAACATTATCGTACATGTCCTTGATGAGAGTAATGTACTTTGCTGGGACTTTGTGTTTCTGCAAGGCCCACCACATGACTTGTCGCGGTATCTTATCGTAGGCCTTCTCCAAGTCTATGAACACCATATGCAGATCCTTCTTTTGCTCCTTGTATCTCTCCATGAGTTTTCGTACCAAGAAGATGGCTTCCATGGTCGACCTCCCATGCATGAAACCAAACTGATTTTTGGTCACGCTTGTCATTCGTCTTAAACGGTGTTCAATGACTCTCCCATAGCTTCATTGTATGGCTCATAAGCTTAATTCCACTATGGTTAGTACAACTCTGAACATCCCCTTTGTTCTTGAAGATTGGTACTAATATATTGCGTCTGCATTCTTCTGGCATCTTGTTTGTCCGAAAAATGGAGTTGAAGAGCTTAGTTAGCTATACTATCGCTATGTCTTCGAGGCCTCTCCACGCCTCAATGGGGATACAATCAGGGCCCATTGCCTTGCCTCCGTTCATCCTTCTCAACACCTCCTTGACCTCAGACTCGTGGATTCGTTGCACAAAACGCCTACTGGTATCATCAAAGGAGTTGTCCAGTTCAATGGTAGAGCTCTCAGTCTCCCCATTGAACAGCCCGTCGAAGTACTCCCGCCATCTATGCTAGCGCCCCCAGCTTTTAGGAAACAATATATAAGGCTTATAGTACAATTTTTTGAGCTCCGCCACTCCACACAACAATTCATTTATTTGCAAAGTTTATTACTCCCTCCGATCCATAAGAAGTGTTGGGGTTTTAGTTCAAATTTGAACTAACCATTTATTATGGATTTGAGGAAGTACTAAAAGTGACTCCGCAAAGAGAGATCAATAGCATACAATGCAGTAAATGGCACATCTCATATTCTTCTTTTAACAATGATTCGGTACACCTCCTCTACAGAATATATGGTGAAGATTAGAATGTACCCCTTCGATTACAAGGTTAAGATAGTCTTTAACATGGCATAGACTCTCATTCAAATCTAAGCTTACAGATGATTAGTATTATACTTTTGAGGTTTTGGTTCCAATGGTTAATAGTTACATTGTCCCTTCCCTTTGTAGATTATGCTGTAAATAAACCCCGAACACACATTGGTTACCTCCTGTGCAACCTGGCTACGCCAAATATATAGCAAATGGCGGAGGTAGTGATTCTTTCAGTTGTGATAAAGATTGGCGTCGCTCTAGGGAAGGAAGCAGTAAAACAGGCTAGCCTGCAGTTCCAACAGTTTAATACACAGTTAACAGAGCTTCAGGGCCGGATGGGTCGCATCAGAATGGAGCTCAGGCTAATGCATGGATTTCTTTGTGGAGTGGACATACGAAATAGGAGGAATCAGACTTATGAAATATGGGTTCAAGAGTTGAGAATGCTTGCCCATGAGATCGAGGACATTATGGATGAGTATTTGTATTTTGTTGGCCATAAACATGCTACTGGATGGGGTACCTATTTGAAGAAAGGATGCAAGCAACCGAACGTGTTGATTTCCTTGAACAAGATAGCTTCAATGGTTATGGAAGCAGAGACTAATCTTGGGCACCTATTCCTGGTTAAAAGTCGGTGGGTTTCAGTTGTTGATGGTGGGAATTCCAGTAACTCAAGTGACATTGTTGAGAGGTCCCAACATCTCGCAAGCTCTTCACGTTCCCTTGGTGAAGAAGATCTTGTGGGAGTGGATGAAGACAGAGAACAACTTGAGACATGGCTGCGAGGTATGCATTTGGATTGCTCTGTCGTGATAGTGTTGCATGGAATGGGAGGGCTGGGTAAAACAGCTTTGGCAGCAAATGTCTATATGAAGGAGAGAGAAAAGTTTGATTGCCATGCCTGGGTCTTTGTCTCTCAAACTTACTCCACAAAAGATGTTCTTAAACGTCTAATAACTGAACTATACAAAGAGAGCGAAGACACACCAGGTGATATCACCAACCTGGAGATTGATGGCCTTCAAAATATACTGATAACCTTCATTGCGGACAAGAAGTACTTGATCATATTGGATGATGTTTGGACTCCAAAAGCATTTGATGAATTTTCTAGGCTTATTCGTAATGGAAAGAACAGTAGACTGATTATCACAACACGGGAAGGTGATGTCGCTGCACGTGCCACTCCAGATCGTATGTTAACACTAAAAGATTTACCAGAAGACAAGGCATGGGATCTCTTCTGCAAGACAACCTTTGCAAGCTATGCTGATCACGAATGTCCTAAAGACCTGAAACCTTTGTCTGAGGAAATAGTTCTCCGCTGCAAAGGCCTGCCTCTTGCTATTGTGTCAGTTGGTAGCCTCCTTCGTGTGCGTGAGAAAACTGTGGAAGAATGGAGAAGAATAAATGACCAGTTGGGCTGGGAGCTAATAAATAATCCTATGCTCGGCGATGTGAGGAATGTTTTGCATCTGAGCTACATCTACCTTCCAACACAATTGAAAAGTTGTTTCCTGTATTGCAGCTTATTTTCTGAAGGCTATCTTTTTGGAAGAAACATGCTTGCACGGTTATGGACAGCAGAGGGATTCATCGAGGAGAGGGGTGCAAGCACATTTGAACAAGTGGCTGAAGGATACATGAAAGAGTTGGTCCAGAGAAACATGCTACAACTTGTTCAAAGGAACTCATTTGGTAGGATGAAGATGTTCAGAATGCATGATATCCTACGAGAATTGGCAATTGATTTGTGTCGGAATGATCTTTTTGGTGTTACATATGACGAAGACAAATGTGCAGGATCTCTTGAGAAGGATGGGCGTCGATTGGTAGTACAGAAACTAAAGAAGGACATTGAACGATCAATTTCAAGTTTACACCAGCTTCGATCCATCACTGTATTAGACAAGAGTATGCCGTCACTCACTCTACTACATTTGCTGTGTGAGATGTCAACATACATGACTGTGCTAGAATTAAGTGGTCTACCTATCGTGAATATTCCATATGCTATTGGGGATCTTTTCAATCTTCGTCATTTAGGTCTGCGTAGATCAAAAGTTAAGATGCTCCCAAAGTCTGTTGAGAAGCTTTCAAATTTGTTGACACTCGACCTTAGTAGATCTGAAATAGACGAGCTACCTGGTGGGATTGTTAAACTGAAGAAGCTTAGACACTTGTTCGCTCAAAAAGTTAAATATCTAAATGGCAGATTTCTCTTGTCGTCAAGTGGTGTAAGAATCCGCAGCGGTCTTGGTAATCTAACAAACCTGCAGACACTACAATCATTGGAAGCACAGGATGAGTCTGTTAGAAAATTGAGGGAGCTAAGGCAACTGAGAAGCCTAAGGTTATTCAATGTTAAGAGAGTCTACCATGAAACCCTCTGCGAGTCTCTAGTGGAAATGCATTTTTTGTCCAAGCTACATGTTATTGCAAGTGATGAGAATGAGGTTCTTTTGTTAAATGCCCTCCCGCCAAACCTACAAAAGCTAAATTTGACAGGAAAATTAGACATAGACTCTTTCCAAGCCGTAGGTCGGAACTTATATTCCTTGCGTCTAAATCTATCACAGCTGATAGAAGACCCCCTGCCATCCATTTCTCTGCTGTCAAATTTGACAGAGCTATTTCTTGATGGAGCATACAACGGAGAAAAGCTGGTATTTCTCGCGGAGTGGTTTCCCAACCTGAAGACTCTTCAGTTAAGGGACCTTGATAATCTTAAGCAGCTAGATATACAGGAAGGTGCTATGGTGACTTTAGAAAAATTATCGCTAGTCAACCTCGACAGCATCACAGAAATCCCACCTGGTATTAAGTTCCTCGTGACCCTCCGGTATCTAGGCTTTCACGAAATCACACAGGGCTTTTTGACGTTGTTGCGTGAATGTGTTCGAAATGGTGGTATGCGTCAGTTCTGGTATACTCCGCGAGCTTGACTGCTCCTTGCTAGTCCATAAATGTGTATGTAAGTCACACAACTGCTCGCTAGTTGATTCTTTGCACTGGCACTCGTTTTCTCATGCATATTAATTACTAGTTTAACATGTGTTGATGAGAGTTGTTGCTATATACGTAGGTTGGCAGAAGGAAGGATGGAAGTGAAATGTCTTCATCTGATGTTTCAAGACTCCTGCCTTTGGCTCCTCTTGACAAACATTGGACTATTGCATCTCTTGTTCCATACCGTGCTTCGTTTTCATTCTTTGTGTTCACAGAAATAACAATTACGGGCTACTGTTGGTGTGCTTGTGAAATGTGTTTATCTGTTTCTTTTAATAACATTGCACCTATTGTAAGGCTAGATATGTGTATTGCTCGCTGTCTTTTAATTATTAGTGTTAGGATTTGGAAGTGGAAAGGTTCGTCCCGAAGAAGGTTTTCCTGCTACTTCCGAATATTTAGAGTTCGTTTCATAGACTAGAAGTTGTAATTTGACTCTATAAGTCCACCCCTTGTTGGTCAATCTGTATACTATGGTTTTTTTTCTTTGCCAATATACTTGGTACTGTTATCTTACTATGGCATTTCTTGCTTTCAAAGATAATTTGAATATCTGCTTGAAAATTGCAGTGCATGAATCCTTCAGTACAGCTAATTCTCCTTGTAAACTCATGGTAAGGACTAGGAAGCTTAAGCATGGCGACTGGCGACTGGCAAGGAGATAATTTGAATCTCCTTGTAAACTCCTTGTGATCCTCAAGTTTTGTAGTGTATGTTCAGTGATTTGCAGAGAAGCAAGAAAAAAAAAGGCAAGTAATATAATGGGTGATGTTCAGAAAGTTGCAGCGTCAACACATATTTACACTGGGTTCACTCCTTCTGATTGGACTGTTGGAGCGCCTCCTGTCGTGAGTTCATCGGCCGTCGGTGAGTCTCGTCTTCCACCAGAGAGACAGGAGCCAGAGGCAATAAGTAGGCCGCAGAGCAGAAAAGGAGAAGCTCTGCTCCGTTGGTGCGTGTGGTGATGAAGCCCTGCACCTTAAAGCGGAGGGTAAGCTGCATAGTAAAGGGAAGAAGCTCCGTTTTGCTGGCGTGTGCGGCGATGAGGCGCTGCTGCTGGTGGAGATTCAACTCCTTGGCATCGACGATCCAGTTAGTGAGCTCGTGGACGAAGAGGGGTTGGGCAGTGGCAGAAACGCCTGCAGATTGAACTCCTTGGAATCGACGTATGTGGCGATGGAGCGCTGCCACCGATCAGGATTCAGTACTTTGGCTCGTCGATCTTGTTAGTGAGCTCGTGGATGAAGAGTTGCTGAGCGGTGGCAAGCACACGCGAGCTGATCTGGTATGTTTCTTTTTCTTCAGCTGGCAGAAGCGAATTTCCTCCACATGTGGTAGCTAATTGTGTTAATTAGTTCTACACAAAGACAGATGCTGCTGAACAACAAACGAAGAGAGAAAAGAAGCCACTGAACGTACCATAGTCTTGATTTAGTTGGCTACAGCCACACAAACAATAGAAAGCACAGAAAAGAAACTGCTGACCACAACAGGAACTACTAACCACATCATATATAACATGAAAGTAATAAAAACCCACTTTTAAACTTGGGAGCATATGCTCTTGGTACCCGAGAAAACATTTTAAAATGTCAACAAAAAAACCTGAATAAAAATTTGGCGTGTATATGTCAACACTGTATGTGTGCACACTAAGTTTCACAAAAAAATAATATTTTTGTGTCATGTGTGAAAAAGATAAAGAAATGTCTTGTGAAAAGCTTTTTTAATCACCAAAGTTTGTTTTATTGCACGCGACACAAAAAAAATGTCGGTTTTCCACGGAACGACTTTATGAGCACACATAATATCGAGATGTAGGCTACAATTTTCTGTTGTTTAAAATTCATTTCAAAACGGGTGTAAAATCGACTCATCTAGATACAAAGGAAGTGCATAGGCATAGCTGAATGGGCTTAGGGTGTGCAATGTGATTGGCCACCAAAACGAGAGCATCTACATCTGAGATCAGAACGGATTTGCGGAAGCAAAACGTTCCGGAACCAAGATGGACAGACAAGACAACCGCTGCCATCCCAGCTTTTTTTTTAGGCAACCACATATTTCATTAATCGAACACCAAGTTATATGAAGCAAGACATGTGAAAACTAAAAGACAAACCAGGATAAAATGATTATCCTAAATTGTAGATAAAAACCTAAAAGATCGAGAAATACAAAACAATCTCTAGGGTTTCCTGCAACCACCGTAGCCAGCGGCCGCCGTCCAATTCCAACGACGCCGAGACGAACGCAAGAAGAGACGTCGAGCCTCCACCGTTGCAAGATCCAAAAAAGCACCATCGCCAACGAGGCTTTGTGAGTCAATGAACAGGCTGCTGCAAGCAGCGAGGCACATGTCGTTGTGGCACGTCGACCGGGGGACGTCCCCGTGCTGTCTTGGACCAAGATATGCCACCTCTCATCGATGAAGTCGGAGAAGAACGACATAACCACCACCTCCGGACCAACATCCTTCGCTCCAGAAGAACCACCTCGCCCGGGCCCAGCGCCGTCGTAAACAACGACAAACGCCAGTAACACGTCGAGAAATAGATCTCGCCAAATCTGAAGAACGGCGAGAAGAGCAAGCCGCCAAACTGAAACCAGAAAAAATTGCATTAAGTTTCCTCAGTACATGCCCATAGATTCAGACCCGCCGGCCGGCGGGCCGCCTCCGATTTCCGTGGTAGCCGAGGCCCAGCTTCATTATCCAACATACTACATATCACGCAGTTGAGGTGCCAAAAGAAAAGTGGCCTTTCGCATCATATAACCATCACATGCTGCCGGGTTGCCTGAGCAGCCGGCACGTCACCGGTCAGTTGCGCGAGTCATTTCACTTCATAACCTACACCTGCATAACATACGCCGTTCGTTTTCCTCCGCCTCGCTAAAGGCATCTTCAACGGACAACGGCATTTTGGACGCTTAAAATATGCGCGCGCCGTCCGGTTTGCGGTCACTCTAAATGATCTAGCGTCCGTTTGCATCGGGTGCTTCAGCGACACGGTCAGTTGGCAACCGACGGAACATATGCCGGTGCCGCCGGAGGTGGAGATGGAGGTGGAGCATCCCACGGATTGAACGCCGGTGGTGGAGGTGGAGCAACCCACGGATTGAACGCTGGTGGAGGTGGAGGCGGCAGTTGCGGGGCTGAGTTCTGGAGCGCCCGTTGTAGGGTCTCTTCCTCCGTAAGGTCCGGCGGCATGATGTCGGTGGCGTACCGGGCAGCGGCGGTTGCACCGGTCGCTCCATCTACGACACGAGGACGCCGAGCTTCGCTATCTCATCGTCGGTCATCGCCGGCGGGAGGTCGAACTCGCGGCCCTCCGCCTTGGCCGCCTGCCATTCATGGAAGATGCAGGCGACAAAGTCGTCTGAGTCGTCCTTGGCCTCCTCGTTGTGGTAGGCCAGCGCGTCTAGTCCTAGTCGTTGTCCTGTGGAGGCGCCGACGTCTGCCATATTTAACGACGAGGCGGCGGTGGCTACTCAAACGAGAACTCCCGGTCGCCGAAGAATCCCGCCACCCTCCTCGGATCCTCATCGGTCTCGCGCCAGCTGTGCCAGCTATTGGAGTCATGGCGAAAGCGGGATCGGCGCGGAGGTCTAGCGACAGGTACCGCCGTCTGCGCCGGATCTCGGCGCTCCTCTCTAGCTCGCGTAGAAGCACGGGCAGGACTGGCACCCGGAGGTGGCTGGGCCGCGAGCCGCCGTCAGGCAGGTGCACGTCCCGCCAGAGGTGGCACGACATCCAGTTGGCGTGCATGAGCCGCGCCACGGCGACGGGAAGGGGTACCCTGTTCGGTCGCGCCTCCTTCTTAACGCCACTGTCGGACGCCTCGAAGTCGTTCTTCTTCTTTCCCATGGTGATGCGGCAGCGCGCGGTGGTGCGGGTGGGAGCGGAGGTGTCGGTGGTGTGGGCGATGGTAGGACGATGCCGGTCGACTTTTAAAGGTCGGGCGCACGGGGGATACGATACCATTGATGGCGGCGCAGAAGCCTAGCCGCCGCCCGTCAGTCCTGGTGCGAAAGATGAAGCGGCGCCATTGATGGCGAAGGCTATGGTGCAGACGCGAAAGCGAAGACCACCGAAGCTGCGGCCGCGGAAGCGATGCGATCGATACAACCCTATAGCTCACTGCCAGGCGGGCCTGTTAGAAAAGCGAGCAGTCACTTGACACGTCCGGGCAGCGTCCGCCGCGACGCGTCCGAGGGGCAAATATGCGCCGCGTTTGCGTCTCCGCGGATGGCCCGATTACTATGTGTCAGGCTGCTGGACCTGTTGCTGACGCATTTTAGGACCACGCAGCCCTGCTGGAGATACCCTAAGAACAGTAATAACAAGGACGGTGCATACCGGTGGTCGGCCCTCCATGAATGCGCATCACCGGCTAGTTTCCCCTCATCCGTGGCCCGAGCATTTCATTAGGTTTCCACTATGTCACGTCAGATTTTTCCAGGCACTCTGTTAGAGGCATTTTTACAAAGTGCCTAGGAAAATCATCTTTTGGGTCATTTTTTGAAAAGTGCGGGAAAAGAGGAGATTTTTTGAGTCATTTTGCGAAGTGCCGGGAAAGATCATATTTTTTGGGGCGTTTTCCAAAAGTGTTGGGAAAGATCATATTTTTTGGAGTATGATCTTTCCCAACACTTTTTTGGGACGAATTTCATTGAAAGCTTGGTTAAAGGGAAGGAGATATCACTAGCATACATGAACTGGAGTAAGGTGCCCAAGTCTGATAAAGAGAAGTTGTGGAACACAGTCAAGATTTTTTTAATTATTCCTGAATCTATGAAGGCTTGGGTATTGAGTTCTGCTGCTAAAAAGTGGAAGAATTTCAAATGCTATCTAAAGAGCAAGCACTTCGATGATGAATTGACTATGAGCCAGAATATTACAAAAGGGTGTAAAGGCAGAATACCACCAACACAGTGGGCAGATTTAGTGAAAACTTGGTACACCGAAAAGTTTTAGGTATGGCATAGGCAAAATTTTGTAGCTTTAAATTAATGTGGTCACCTTGACTCTCCTGATTACATGATGTCATAAACGATTGATGTAGGCCCTGAGTTCGAAGAACAAAAATACAAGAAACAATCAAGCCAATGCCAATCATACATCAGGTTTAAGAGGGTTCGATGTCGTTCACGATCAACAGGTAGGTTTTCCTGAATGTGTACACTGTACAGAAATAAATGATAAAAATTGTAGCTCTAAATTTGCAATATGTGTTTGTTTACAGGAAATCATGCTAGGTAGAAGAGTTGGACGTGCGGAGCAGTACTGTGTGACACACAAATAAAGATGGGGCCCCGGTTGATCTTTTCTTTGCTAAAAATATTGTAAGTAGTTGTACTGTAGCTTATTTTGTCAACTCCTTCAATTGTAATGATGATGGTTGGAACCTGTAATTTCAGCGACAAATTAAGGAAAACCTAGCTGCTAATCCTACGTTGATGGGAGAAGAAGTGCATGAAGAAGATTTGTACTCCACACTATTCACGAAGGCTAAGACATCCACAAGGCATGGGATTGGCCTTGTTGTTGGTGGAAAGGCATCCGAGAAGATTGATCAAGCAATATTAGCACTTAAGCAAAGCCAAGAAGAAAATAAGGATTTGAGAAGAATGGTTGAAATTTAAAGAATGAGATGAAGGCTAAGAGTGAGATGATGGAGATGAAATGTAGCGAAATGGTGGAGCGCAGATGCAATGAAATGATGGTAATCTTCCAAGCTTCTCTAAGATAGAATTCAACACAACAAGCTGCAACCACGCAGCCAAATTTGAAAGCTACTATCGAGCAATCTGCAGTCAAACCACAAGAACCTAGCCAATCTGCAGTCAAAATAGAAGAACCAAGCCAATGTGCAGTCAAACCTGAACCACAAGAAGTTGAATCGATAGTGAAGCAACAAGAACCAAGGAAATCAGTAGTCAAGAAACAAGAACCAAGGAAAGCAACAACAGGCCAGGAAAACCAAACAATCAAGTTGAAGATGCGAAGAAGAAAGGAAAGAGGAAGAATGAAGAAGAAAAGAAATTTCAATCGGAGGACACCGTCTCCAAAAAACAAAAGATGGAGAAGGCACAGGTTAGTTTACACTTCTCTTAACTTTCATGGTTCAGCTTTGAAGAATTGCATCATGATAACCACATCTGCAAAATGAAGGCAATCAAGTTCCACAAAGTAAAGGTGGAAAAAGTAGAAGCTAATAATGCCAAATTGAACAACGGAGAAGAGGTAGTTTTAAACACTTCTACATTGCTGCTAAGACAAACATATTGGTGTGTTCTTATATTGGCATTATGCTATTTGGAATTATGTAGATAATAGAAATCAAGGCAGGGATGGAAGTGTCGCTGAGATCACCAACAAGTTTGTGCCTGGCAGCAACTGGCACAGTCATAAATGTTGATTCAAATGCTTTAGGGTCAGATGGTTGGAGACTTTAAAAAACTGGGAAGTGCTCAAGCCAGATGCATTCCATGGCCTAGGATTTACGTAAGAATACTATATCTTGTAGCATCTAATTTTCATACTAAACATTCACATATATGTTGAATGCATACAATGTACCGCAGATCAATGAGACCACAAAGTCATAGTTTCATCATTGTGACATATGGAGAGACCATGACAAGTACTTAAGGAAGAAACCTCAATCAGATATTCAGAATGTTGTTCCTGATTCGGAGTCTCAAGCATTTTCTGATAAGAAAATGAAGAGAAAGAGGAGTTCTGGAGATGCTGAGAATGGAAAGACTAATTCACAAGTTGCACAACCATAAGTTATCTCGGGTATATAGGCTGAAACCTGATGCCATTAACTTGACATTACCAACCTTAGCTGTTGCACATGTTCATGTCATAATATGCACCTTGTTTCCAGGACTAGAATAATGGGTGAACTATTGAAGATGTGGATGTCAACATGAAGATGTCAAATTGCTGATTTTCAAATTAAAGCATATACATGTTTGCAAAGTTGATGGAAATGAAATCATGTAGTTTCAGTTGCGATAGTGGAATGAGTTATGTAGGTTGAAACTGTCTAGATTCAGTTCTTGAATCTTGAACTTGAGTGATGTTTTGAAACGGATAAATGAAATGATATGTTTCCTGTACAATCATGAGCTACTACTCATCATATAATGCATGCAATGAGAACCTCAATTCATGTTTGAAAATGTCTGTAAGTGTTTATACATGCACTATTATATGATGCCTGCAAGTGTTTTTAGAGGCATTATTGTATGATGCATGGAAGTATTTTTAGAGGCATTATGGCTTAGTGCCTGGAATTGTTTTTAGAGGAATTATGGCATAGTGCCTGGAATCGTTTTTAGAGGCATTATGGCATAGTGTCTGAAATTGTTTTTAGAGGCATGTTCAGGAAGTGACTGAAATTATTTTTAGAGGCATTTGTAGGAAGTGCCTGAAATTATTTTTGAGGCATTTTTTGAAAGTGCGAACAAAAACATTTAAAGTCATTGCTCAAATAGTGCCTCAAAAAATATTGTAAGGCAGATTTGAAAGTGCCTCAAAAAATCTATTTTTAAAGGCATTTTCAATAGTGTCTTAAAAGATCTATTTTTAGGGCGGAAATTCAATTCGGCTCCCGGGTGCGTATGCTCCCTTTACCAAAAAATTTATATTTTGAAGTGTCGAAAAAATTTGACAAAAAATTCTATATGTACATCTTCATAATATATGTGCGTTCCTCGAGTTTCACAAAAAACCAACATTTTTTGTGGTCGACGTAAAAAAGAGAAAATTTATCTTGTGAACACTAAAATTTGTCTTTTTTACACACATCACATAATAAGTCGATTTTTTATGAAACAACTTTGTGAGCGTGTAGCACGTGAAGATGTACGTACAAATTTTTCATTTCAATTTTTTTGGAGTTCAAAATCCGTGTAAGATGCATTTCAAAATAGTGGGAGCATATACACCCATGTTCCGAAACACCACGCACTTTTCAATAATGCCTTAAATGATTTTTCCCTACACCATTTGATACAGAACTTTTTTTATTGCCTTCAAAGATTTTCAAAGGCATTTTTGCTATTTTTTAAAGCACTTTTTAGTGCCCCTAATAATTAATTGTGGTGTAGTGTTAGAGACGCTATCGATGAGGACGAGACCCTGGACCTCGAGCGGTTTTTGGTTAGCAATCATGGCCGGGTGGTTTCGGTGGTTCGCTGCATCACATCACGACGCGAGCGACTCCAGCGGGACCTGATCGAGAGCACGGCGAGCGAGCGTGCGCAAATTCATACGTGGATGCTGCGCGCGCCAAGAGCAAGACCCGGCGCCCAGCCAGTCTCGGAGAATGAAGCTGGGTGCCTGGGTGACGCCGTGGGTGCTTACGGTGGTCCATGCCGCAGTGGTTGCTACTCATTCTTGGCTAGTGTGGATTAGAACGACACAAAATGCGTCTTCGTCAATTCATGATTTAGTGACGGCCACGCAATCACGTACAGTTGCTCTCACATCAAAATAGTTGTACAAATGGTCGAGGAAAGAACGTACTCCCTCGGTCCCATAGTTCATATCGTAATTGTAGTTTAAATTTAAGCTGAAACCACAACCAAAATTGTAAAACAGATGGAGCAACAGGAGTGCTGGATTTGCAAAGGTACGTTTCTCTCACTAGCATATCCGTGAGCAAGAATTTGCGCAAGCTATATGGAGTGACGCAAACAGCGCACCATACATGAAAGCCACTCGAAACGGCGTGGCATTATGGGTCATCTTTTCAGGTGACACTAGCTAGTACACGAACGCATATCGGATATAGAAGGAGGGGCTTCTTGGCCACCGCTTTGAAGCCTCTCTTACACATTCATGTCACCGATAATCGGATACATAAGGTTGTTTCCGATGAACTATATGCAAACTAACAAAACTGCCACTGTCTCCCTACTTCACTTCATTGACGATAAAATCCAACCGAGGACGTACATATCTCGAGGAATAAGTGAACGGTGACGAAAACATTCACACCCATGCGTGAGTGTACAAAAGTATTTCCACAAAATAAAATCACATTCTTTCTAAAAATGCACAAGTAAACACCATTAACCAAATTAAATATCACACTACACAGATTTATGAGGACATGAAGAGCATAACATAAGAGCATCTCCAATAGCATTGGTGTATTGGATAGGTAAAAACTGGTTATATGAAGAGGCGAGAGAAGATTCTGAACACGGCGATCCCGCAGCTAAGCGTATCCTTTCCATCCGCGAGGATTAAGTCATTCTCGCTTTGAGGATCAAAAGGGTTGATCCCTCCGTCAGTATCCAGGCATACGGCGATTAAATCCATCAGCGGTTCACCATCCAAAGCATTGTGCTAATGGGGAGAGTAGTGCAGCTGATAAGGGGTTGCCCGATCTTCTCAGTAAGCACGGTGGTGATGATGATCACGGGATGAACACAGCGGAGATAACTTGATGATGAAGTGGATGATAACTTGTATGACGCCATGAGATCTCTCGATTGGTCCCTGTCGCCAGTGCAACAACTCTCAACCCTGCAAGATATTCGCAACTTCACACACTTGCGCACGTAGCCGCCGACCACGCAGCGGTAAGTTGCAACCGTCTAATTCCCGATGGAACAGCAGATCACACAAGACTTTCAGGTTATACACCAAATCAATGCAATATGGTGTAGAAATTCGATAGAGTTGCAAAGCAATCAACTATAAACTAGGGTTTATCTTAAACATGGTCTAAACCTAATTTGGGGGCGTCCTGGGCACTTATATAGGGGTTCAGGACGACCAGGGTTCGAGAAAATACAAAGATAACCGACCCAGATCGGGATCTGGTCGAGACAGACTCGGACTCGGCCGGCTCAGGAGCCGGTCGACCGGGCCTTGGACCGGGCTTGGGGCCGGATGAAAGGATCGTATGCCGCACCTAGAGGGGGGGGTGAATAGGTGCTAACCAATTTTTAGTTCTTTTTCAATTTAGGCTTGACACAAAAGGTAAATTCTCTAGATATGCAACTAAGTGAATTTACCTATATGACAAGGATATCAACTAAGCAAGATAAAGCTACGCAATAGTAGATAGAGTGGGATAGAGGTAACCAAGAGTGAAGCACGCGATGACAC
>NC_061508.1:142821187-142876692 GCF_022539505.1 Lolium rigidum | reverse complement strand
GACTCGTAGTCTAAGCCTATCACGAACTCTATTTGTAGAGTATTTAACTAACTATAGAGGCTATGAATAGATTCTAGCTAAATAGGATCTAAGTTTTAGGAAGTTAGTTTTATGTGCTAATCTAGGTTGTCCCTTGTTGGATGTGGTGTTTGACTCCTCACAGCAGGGTTCATGTTCCTTGAAGTAGTTGTTGACTCACCGGTCTTGAGTTGCATGGATCCTCCCTTGATGCCTCCATATCTATTGAGGGGATTTAAGAGTGGTATGAGTAGTCGGGCTAGGTGGCCTCAAAAACGAGAAAAAAAAGTTTTGACATGCACCACGGAGGGACCAAAATCGTCGGCCATGGTACACCAGCAACCACGGCGCGACTTCAACTTCGTCGGCCATGGAAACTTTTCTTGTAGTGCTTGAAGTAGTTATTGACTCCTCGGCCTTCGAGTTGCACTGTAGATCCTCCTCCGATGAGCGTACTCAACAAGTTCATTATAGGAAAGAGGTGTTTAATGCACTAGCTACGGCATTAGACCAGAAAGTCTAATACCAATGCAGGTTTTGATAATCATTTATTCAAAAGGTTGCTTTTATTCAGAAGAACTATGTCCATCAGCCTTCACCGGTTTACTAGAACTTCATGGAGTTCCTTTCCGGCAGCGTTCGCAGTTCCAAAACCCGGAACGGTGAGTGACTGGTCACAGTTCGTTACACTCTGCAGAGGTGTGTTGCTTTACCCATAAGAGATCTTAACCTTGGTGCCAACCGAGTTGCATGCTCGTTCACACTTCCTTTGGTGTGAGGCCCGGTATAAGGTCATAGCCAATCATATTCCTCCGCTACCTCGCACACCCACCCTTTGTTGCATACCCCGACCCTGGGTCCTCGTCGGTCCCATTATTCCCATTTTAGGGTGGACCCCGACCACGACAACAGTCTGGGATCGAACCAAACTCCTTCGCCGGTAGATGCAACCCCTCATAGACCGCAATACCGTGGGGAACTTAAGGATTCCCCAGCCTACCGCTTGCTCCTTGGGCGACAAGTGTCTACGGACAATGTCGTGGGGACTTAAGGCTTCCCCAGCCTACCACTTTCCCCCTTGGATTACAAGTGTCTACGGTAAAGCGCGTCCGTTGATGTACAAGAGGTGGAAATACGATTGACTATTCCGTCCCACTCTAGATATTATGGTTAACACGGGTATTACGGCACAAGAATCACTGGACGACATTTGTTGTTTAATCCTAGATGGATATAAACCCTTGCAATGGAACCTCCACCATATCAACACATACCATGGTTCCATTGCCCACCACATAGTCATATTCATAGTTATGAAAATAGTATTTTTGATTTTTATGCAAGAGTGATAAGTATAGTACTTTGCAAGTAATTTGGTAAAAATACTCAAATGACATGAGCAAGCGATGAACTTGCCTTTCTTGACTGCAAGATTATGCAGACAAGGTCTTCGATACGCAATAACTCCAAATTCTGAAATAGCATCATTGTCCGGTAAGGACGATGTTTAAAAGATTGTCAAGGATGCAATAATGCATAAGTATGAGATGCAATCGTTCTAAGCGTGACCTAACCCCAATGATTTAGGAATAGTGAGTGGTAATGATTAGTGCAGGGTGTGTTGCACTTTTAGAGTGATTCACAAACAAGGTTCTTATTCAGGTTTGTGTTGTTTTAGAATCATAAGCAAGTGGTAAAATGCATAGTAACAATCATACACACCAGGGGATAATAGTTGTATAATAAGTAAAGAGCAGTTGTCAAGTTTAAGTCCTATAGTGCATGGTTGATGATTACTTATTATATAATTCAAAAGAATAACTTTTGAAGAACATGTTCTTTAATAAAGAACACGTATGATAATTGGGTTGGTGGGTTCTATGGGTTCCTATGGTTCCAATCGGTTTCTGGAGTAAGAATGAGGTGGATCCCAACAAATGTTGGATTCATTAGCTACTAGGGCTTGTATGGTTGAATTAAGCCTAAACATCTTGAGCAATTTATTATAAATAGTTGCTATCAAGGTTGGTATACCTTGCTGGTGATAGCTGGCTATTGTCTATAGGTTCTTATAAGCAGGGTTGGTGATGATTCCTTATCTTCTTCAAAAGAATAACTTTTGAAGAACATACTTATTAAGTAATAAGAAGTATATCAATTAGGTTTGAGGTGGTCTAGGTTTTACTATTGGATTTACTAAGTAAGGAATAGTTAGTTCCTAAATAGGATGGTTCATAAGTATTTAACACTAGTAGGGTTGAGTGCGTATGGAAGATGATGCACAATGTTGGCATGGTTGATATTAGGGTTCATCACAATGGTGTGATGCTAAGCATGGATAATTAAGGTTGATAAGTTGGATGATAGGAACTAGGGTTTAGATGTGGTTGATCCTACTTGATCATCTAGGTTGGATAGGTATGCATACCTGGAATACTAAGTTATTGATAATAGGGCTCCTACATTTTATGTGGACATGGCAAGTATTTAATTGCTAATTATGGTTCCATGGGTCAAAAGGAAGTATATGATATCATGTTATATCTAGGGTTTAGGTTTTAGAAACCATTTAGGGTTCACACAAAAAATAGTGGAGCTAGGGTTCCTAATGGAATTGGGGTTTTAGTGTCCACATGAAATTATGAAACTACTATTTTATGTATAATGGAACTAGGGTTTCCTAATCTACCATATAGTTCATAAGGTAATAATTTCATTATAAGGTTGAAGTTATTAATCACTTTAAAATAAACATAAGATTGGATTTGGCATTTTACTATTTTTAAAGAATTAATAATCAAGGTAATTATTATTTAGGGTTTAAATCCCTCTAATAAGGATTTAATAAAATAAATAAAGAAAAAATTAGTTTTAATGTTTCTTTATTTATTTACTGGTTTTATTTAATTTGGATAATTTTCCTAATTATTGAATTTTAATTCAACTAAGAATAAAAGAAAAGGCTTAATTAATAATGGTTAAACAATTAAATTTTTATTTAAAATAAAAAATTCATATAATATTTTTATTGGATAGAGTTCATTTTTATAAGAATTTTGGTATCTCATTTATATTTTTCCGAGTTAAAATGAATTTTCTATAATTATTTGAAGTTTCAGCAATTTATAGAATTTGAAACAAAACGAAATTTATTAGATGCACCCGGGCTGAACACACCCACAGTCAATGACTGGTGGGGTCCTGGCCAGGTCACATGCCACGGTGGCTTTGACCGAGGTCAAAATTGATGACGTGGCCAGGGGAGCTCTCTGCCGGTGATCAGACGGCGACGGTGCCGCCGTTCCCGGGCTCGCGCGGATGGATTACTCACACCATCTGAATCAACACGCTACGGTGAACCTACTGGTACCAGCGCCACCCCAAAATGGTCGCCGGAGCTTGTCCGACGGCGAGGTGCTGCGGCGGTGCCCACGGGCCTACGATGATGGGCATGCTAGGGAGTGCTAGAGGAGGAGCTAGGATGCTCAGGAGAGTCAGGGACTCACCGCGAGCACGATGGGCTTGTCGGCGAGATCAATGGTGGTCGGCTTCGCCGGGATTGCTCACTCCCGGCGTCGGGGAAGATGAGCTCGACGGCGTCGATTTCGAGCACGACGGCTCGATTCCTCAGGCAGGCTGGGCAAGTCGATGGTGGTGAGGACGATAGCATCAACGACGAGGCACGGGGATGTCTCCATCGTCGACAACGAGAATCGGCCGGGCGGCTAGGGTTTCTATCTGGGGAGGATTTGAGCAGAGGGAGAAGGAATCCGAGGCCAGGGTTCGTCATGGAGGTTTTATATGGCGCCAAAACGCGCCTCGTCACGCCGTCGATCACGGAGAGGTCGCCAGCGAGAGAGGAGGCCGGGCACGGCTTCGTGCTGGCGCTCATGCAGGCTGGAGAGGATGAGGACGAGCTCCTCTCTGTTCTTTTTTAACGAAGGGGTATGGTGGGCTGCGATGGGCTGTGTTGGGCTGATGTTGCTGGGTTTGGTGGGCTACACGGCCAGGTAATTCCAGGTAAATCCTTTTCTCTCTTTTCTATTTCTTTATTTTTATTTTCTGTTTTAAATTTCCATTTCTGGTTTTGTTCAATTGATTTCAAAGTTGAACTTGATTACTTTTGCAGGTTTCTGACTGTTTGAATTATGATTTGATAACAATAGTCATTGAATTATTTTATTGCCCAAAACAAATGTGTAATGCTTGATTTTATTTATATCCTTGTGGTTTCTCTTTAAATTTCAATTTAGCAATGAATTCATGTGTTATTTGAAATTCCTTTTTCTCCTTGGAACACAACTCTCTTTTGAATCACTTAAAGTGGATAATTTCTACTCAAAGTATTTTAAGGATTACTGTGAGGTCTTAATTACTTATAAGGATAAGTGGTTGATCCCACATATGGTTTTAATCAGATGGTTTAGCACTAAGTTATTCTTGAGTTCCATATTTCAGCATAAACTTTAACTAGTGAGAAATTCTATGGTTCTAATCATATTCACCTAATGGCACATGGTTTAGAACTTAAATGTGAACTAGGTTCATGGTTATGATCACCTAAGTGATGCATAAGCTAGGGTTTAGTCTCCCCTGCCCATGATAGGGTGGTTACTTGCTTAATAGTTGATGTTCTCTTTTAGTTACTAAGGACTTAAGAATTGGTTTATATTCTACCAATTGACTTTTATTACTATCCTAAATTTATCATTAAAGTAGCTAAAGTGGTGATGGTTCTTTTTATAGTTAACTTTGGTTATATGGATGAATGGTTTCTCACCATATAAAGTATAGAGTTTGACTCTAAGGTTTTCTTAGGTACTTTAATTGGGAAATAAATGAGATATAGATGTGGTAGGATTCTACTTATGATCACCAAGTGGTTCACAAGTGAAGGTTGGGATATAAGCCTAGGGTTGCTTACTAGTTACCTCCCTATGATTTCATGTGGTGAATGATATCTACTTATCTTATTAGGGTTTAACTTATCCTCACATACCTCAAGAGCATGATCATGGTTTAAGCATGATCAACTTATTCTTAATATCTTCTACCTCAGATTCTAAGGGTTTATGATCATTACTCAATTTATAATGATCAAGATTTGGCTTCCTAAGGATCTCTCATTAAATGGGGTTCTCACTTCCATGATCAAGCATTGTCTTGATCAATTAAGGTATAGCACTTCTATTTTACTTTCTTGGATAGTACTGCTATGGTTGCCTCAATAATTTATATCCCAGGAGAATGCCTGAGATAATAACTTATAGCTCTACTTAAGGAATGATGGTTTACTTAACCATTTGGATGTAGGGATAGGTCTCTCCCTAAAGTTCAAGTGTTGCCTCAACTACTTGAGTGTAGCTCCATAGCTTGATCTCTCTCATATAGGTATAGTTATTCTAGGGTTTATGGTGTACTCACAAGATCTCATTAGGTAAGAAAGGTTAAGTCTCTACCTAGATAACTAAATTGAATTAGTCTCTACTTTACTTTATCAATTCATGGATATAATCTTATTCCATGTGATATTAGGTTGTCTCACTACTCCAAGATGAAATGGTTAATCTCCTAATACTTTAGTTCAAGAATTGTCCTTGAATCTTAATTAGGTATAGCTAGGATTAGTATGAATGATCTCTCTTATTTGGGAAGGACCTTAATAATCTCCTAAGGTTATTCTCCAAAGATAATGATGTAGTCACCAATATCTATGGTTAACATAAACGGTTTCTCTCTCTAGGAAAAGTCTTGAATAATATCCTAGGGTTCCTCTTGAAGATGATGTTGTGATCATATGGATATTTATATCCAAGGTTTGCCTCAAGGGTTGTTATTGCTTCTCTAATAATTATAATAGAACTCTCACTTCTCTATGTTTGATACATATTATGTTTGAAATAGAGAATAATCTATATTTCTAGAGTTGATCTCCTTGTCATGAATCCAAGAGTGAGGTGGAATGATTACCATGATATTCATGGTAGGATCATGGATTGGTTTAAGACATGGAAAAGATAAGTCAAGAATGGTTTCTCCATTTTATTGTTACTTGATTTGCAATTGAATTGATGTTCATATGTTATGGCAAGGATTTCCATATTATGATCTTTTATAAGATCAAGCAATTGATCCTTGATTAATATGTTATTGTGTTAGTTTTAATTCCATTTGATCTAACCCCTTAGATCAAATCATTTCTACCCAAAACAAGGTTTTAACAAAGTCACATTGAGGTTTATAGCGCTTGACTTGATGAGCTACTTCAATTCCACCAAGGTCAAGTGAAACTTCAGTTACTGTGACTATTTTACTTTAAAGCGCAAAAATTCCCCGGATTTTCTATGCATGAATGCAATGCACACATATGTTTCCTCTATTTTTGTAACCCCATTTCCTGGGATATTACACCCCCCCCTTCAAAAGGCGTCGACCTCGACACTCCAAGGTCTTCTCCGTCATATGGTGTCAAATCAGCCACATTGAAGAGTTGCTGACACCAAACTCATCAATTGGAAGATCTATAGAGTATGCATTATCGTTGATCTTGGCAAGCACTTTGTAAGGACCAGCACCACGAGGAAGCAACTTGGACTTCCGTAGCTTCGGGAACCTATCCTTGCGAAAATATACCCAGACCATATCACCAGCTTGAACAACATCTCTTTGCGCTTCTTGTTCATCCTTGCAGCATTGCTATTTCCTTTCTTCTCTATCAACTCTTTAGTCTTCACATGAATCTTTCGCACAAAATCTGCCCTCTTTGATGCCTCCATATTGACTCTCTCATGTATGGGTAGAGGCAACAAATCAAGCAGAGTAATGGGTTTGAAACCATACACCACCTCAAAGGGACACACTCTGTGGTAGAATGTATCGCCCTGTTATAAGCAAACTCCACATGCGGCAAACAATCTTCCCACTCCTTCAGGTTCTTCTTGATCATGGATCTCAACAGTTGTGACAATGTTCTATTCACCACTTCAGTTTGACCATCAGTTTGGGGATGACAAGTAGTACTGAAAAGTAGCTTCGCCCCTAGCTTTCTCCAAAGCGTCTTCCAGAAGTAGCTCATAAAATTCACGTCACGATCAGAAACAATAGTCTTCGGGACTCCATGTAGACGTACAATATCCCTGAAAAATAGGTTAGCAATATGCGACGCACCGTCGCTCTTGTGGAAGGCAATAAAGTGTGACATCTTAGAGAATCTATCTACTACCAAAAATATAGAATCATGGCCTCTCTTAGTACGCGACAAACCCAACACAAAATCCATACTAATGTCTTCCCATGGTGTAGTAGGTGTCGGTAAAGGAGTATACAAACCGTGATGCTTCAGCTTGGACTTGGACTTATTGCAAGTAATGCATCTCTTCACATATATGTCCACATACCGCCTCATCTTTGGCCAATAAAAGTGGTCGGCTAGCATGAGTAGCGCCTTCTCACGCCCAAAGTGACCCATCAAACCTCTAGCATGAGATTACTGCAATAAGAGCAAACGCACAGACGATTCTGAAACACATAGTTTGTTAGCTCTAAACAAGAACCCATCATGTATGTGATATTTTTCCCATGCTTTACCAATAGCACACAAGCGATATGGTTCAGCAAAATCATGATCAGTAGCATACAAATCACATAGTATCTCTAATCCAGGAATTTTAACATCAAGATGAGTTAATAGCATATTCTTCCTAGATAGAGCATCAGCAACAATATTATCTTTTCCCTTCTTATGCTTAATAATGTATGGAAAAGACTCAATTAACTCAACCCACTTAGCAAGACGCATATGAAAGTTAGATTGAACTTTCAGATATTTTAAAGCTTCATGATCAGAATGTATGATAAATTATTTTGGCCACAAATAATGTTGCCAAACCTCAAGAACTCTAATTAAAGCATACAATTCTTTATCATATATAGGATAGTTCAACTTAGCACCAGAAAGTTTCTTAGAAAATATGCAATTGGGCGACCCTCTTGCATCAACACACCACCAATTCCAATACCACTAGCATCACATTCAATCTCAAATTGCTTATTGAAATCAGGAAGTGCAAGCAACGGTGCAGAAGTTAACAATCTCTTAAGTTCACCAAAAGCATGATCTTGGGTTGCGCCCCATTCAAAGACAACACCCTTTTTAGTCAATTCATTCAAAGGTGCAGCAATAGTACTAAAATTGGGCACAAATCTTCTATAAAACCCAGCAAGACCATGAGAACTTCTTACTTGACTCACATTAATGAGAGTAGGCCAATTTTGAATAGCTTCAATTTTAGACACATCTACTTCTAATCCATGCTTAGAGACAACATATCCCAGAAATATGACCTTATCTTTGCAAAATGTGCACTTCTCAAGATTACCATAGAGTTTATTATCACGCAACACTTGCAAAACATGTCGAATATGTATCGTATGATCAGATTCATTGCGGCTGTAGATTAATATGTCATCAAAGTATACAACCACAAACTTGCCAATAAAATCACGTAAAACATGGTTCATCAGTCTCATGAAAGTGCTAGGTGCATTAGTTAAACCAAAAGGCATTACTAACCACTCATATAAACCAAATTTTGTTTTAAAGGTTGTTTTCCATCCATCCCCTCTTTCATCCTAATTTGATGATAATCACTACGCAAATCAATTTTAGAGAAAACAGCAGCACCACTCAATTCATCTAGCATATCCTCTAAACGGGGAATAGGATGACGATATCGAATAGTAATGTTGTTTATCGCTCTACAATCGACACACATGCGTCATGTACCATCTTTCTTGGGAACTAGAATAACAGGAACAACGCAAGGACTAAGGCTTGTGCGGATATAACCTTTGTCGAGTAGCGCTTGTACTTGCTTATGTATCTCTTTTGTCTCTTCGGGGTTCGTCCTATATGGCGCCCTATTGGGCAGCGAAGCTCCGGGGATCAAGTCAATTTGATGCTCAATACCACGCAATGGTGGTAATCCTGCGTGTACCTCCTCCAGAAACACGTCGCTGAATTCCTGCAAAACACTAGAAACATCAAGAGAAATAGGGGTATTGTCGTTAGAAACCAAAACCTCACCCTTGTACATGAGCACAAGAGGCATGGCTGTAGGATCCTCACTAAATTCTCCCATGTCCTCTTTGGTGGCTAATAAGACTAAGGAATTCACTCTCTCACTTTTCGTTATATCACTCACGGCATTACAATTCCCTTGCCTATCTATAGGTGCATCCTCCAAGTTTACTTCAACTTTCTGACGAGATTCATTGATAATTTGATGTGGTGACATAGGCTGCAAGTTGATTTTCTTGCCCTTGAACTCCAAGTGATATGTATTGGCGCGGCCATTGTGTTGCACAGAACGATCATAGAGCCATGGCCGACCTAATAATAAGTGACACACCATCATAGGAACCACATCAAAATCAATGGAATCCTTATACGGTCCAATCTCAAACTCAACCCGTACCATGTGGTTTACCTTCATCTCACCATTGTCGCTCAACCAGTGAATATAGTATGGATGTGGGTGCGGTAGATACTTCAACTTCAGCTTGGTACACAACTCCTTGCTTGCTAAACTGCGACAACTCCCGCCATCAATAATGACCTTGCAAGCCTTGTCAGGACCAACTAAAGCCTTTGTTTGGTACAAATTGCAACGCTGAGTAGATGCACTTGGCAACACATTAAGAGCACACTGAGACACAAGTGTGAGTGTCAGACGGATATGCATCTACACTATCACTGTCATACTCATCATCTTCTGGAGCATATGGATCAACATCATCTCCAGTCTCATACTCATTGTCCTTATTGATAATCACGACCTTGCGGTTAGGATAATCTCTCTTGAAGTGACCCTTGACACCACATGTATGACAAGCCATATCACGGTTGCGCGCAGTAGACATGCTAGAGCCACTTGTACTTGCAGCAGGTTCGGACCTCTTTGTGTTAGACACATTGGAAACCGGCTTGCTAGACGAAGTAGGAAACTGTGCGGAGCGTGATGATGACACCGGCACCGTAGATGGGGGCGCCCTAGGCGTGTAGCGCCCAGCTCCCGTAGCACGACCTTTGATTTGCGCTTCTTCAGCCAACTGTGCTTCAGCTTCTCTTACATGATGTAGAAACTCATTCATTGTAGTGTAACTGTGATGACGAACAATGCCTTTGATATCGTACTTCAAACCATGTAGAAAATGCTGCATTGTCATCTGAAGTGATTCACGGACACGGCCACGCTGCATAAGCATCTACATCTCCATGAAATATTCATCAACAGTCTTCACACCTTGTCTCAATAGGGTCAACTTATCATATATAGATCGCAAATAATTAGTGGGAATGAAACGAGCTTGCATAATGGCCTTCATCTCACGCCATGTACGAACTGGTAGCTTGGTATCTTCTTGACGAGTACGTGTAACTCCATCCCACCAACGCAATGCATAGCCATCAAATTCTGAGGAAGCAAGCTTGATCTTCCTATCTTCAGTATAATCATGTAAGCGCCATAACTTCTCAATCTTTAGCTCCCAAGTGAGGTATTCTTCAACATCAGCTCCTCCTTCAAACTTGGGCTTACCCAATCCATCTTCTTCATCAAACCCACGACCATGGCGCCCGAGTTCAACAAAGCCACGACCACGGTTACCACGTCCAGCACCACGACCAATTTCAGGTGCTTCATCCTGAAGATCAGGGTCTGCTTCGTCTTGTTGCTGTTGTTGTGTGAGATTATTAACAGCTAGTTGCAACACTTGAAGACTGCGCTGGATATCCGTCATTTGATCTTGCATTGTGGTGATGGTCTCATTAGTAGCATCCAGCTTCTGGGAGATTCCCTGAACAGTCCCCTTATGTTCATCGTCCTGAGTGCGGAATTCACGTCGCATCTCATTACGAAGAGCTTCATACTCCCTCCATGTCATCACATCTGCGGAATTCTTGTTTTTCTGGTTAACAATTTTCTCATCACTAGAAGACATGGTTAGTAGGTTAGTGCACTAAATCAAAAATATATGGTGGTACTCTCACAACTCACTCAAAACTGATAAGAAAAAGAAATCTTACCGCTCCAAGGTGAATTAGTGTTGCTTACCACTTGTAGTAACAACTAGTGCACGGATGTAGCAAAGCGAATATCAAGGGTATAAGAACAAATCACACGACAAAGCAGGATATATGTGGGGTTGTAGGTAGGCTACCTATTTGCACCAATCACAAGTTCTAGCGCTGACCGTCGACAACCAATGATACTCGCACAAGGTGATAAATGTGGCAATACAACTATATGGATGAAAAGGTTGCAATGCACTGGAGGGACACTAGCAAAGCTCAACGAAACAGGCACAAGATTGCTCAACTACTGGTGCAGAAAAGTAAACTAGGCCTTCACTTGAATCTTACTAGCACTTCACTTTTTCTCTTTTTGGATTTTCTTTTTGTAACACACGCAGCTATGTAGCTCTTTTTTGCTTCTTTTCTATTTTCTCTTCCTTTTTTTTGATTTTATGACTCAACTCCTTGATAACACGGCCAACAGACATTGCAAAGCACCAAAACCCTAACGAGCAGCCTGTCGAGCGGTAAAACTAGTCTCTTATGGGGAAGTTCCTAGTCACTTATATCGAAAGGCTGTGTCCATGGTTGGGACAAACACACTGTACGCTATGTGGACTCGGAGTAACAAAAACTGAAACTAGATGATAACGGAAACACAAACCCTAACAATACTAGATGGAAGAAAAAGATACGCAAAAACAACTACGAAAAGCAACTAAAACTCGAAATTAGTGCAATTCTAAGGCTATGGCAAACCCTAACCCTAATATTTTTGGCTTTTTCTGGATAGGAAAACACTCACAACTCAACTATGGGGTGGATTGTGGATGGCTTACCGAGGAAACACTGAAATCTGATACCAAGATGATAAGGGGTTGCCCGATCTTCTCAGTAAGCACGGTGGTGATGATGATCAAAGGATGAACACAGCGGAGATAACTTGATGATGAAGTGGATGATAACTTGTATGATGCAACGAGATCTCTCGATTGGTCCCTGTCGCCAATGCAACAGCTCTCAACCCTGCAAGATATTCGCAACTCCACACACTTGCGCACGTAGCCGCCGACCACAAAGAGGTAAGTTGCAACTGTCTAATTCCCAATGGAACAGCTGATCACACAAGACTTTCAGGATATACAGCAAATCAATGCAATATGGTGTAGAATATCGATAGAGTTGCAAAGAAATCAACTATGAACTAGGGTTTATCTTAAACGTGGTCTAAACCTAATTTGGAGGTGTCCTGGGCACTTATATAGGGGTTCAGGACGACCAGGGTTCGAGAAAATACAAAGATAACCGACCCAGATCGGATCTGGTCGAGACAGACTCGGACTCGGCCGGCTCAGGAGCCGGTCGACCGGGCCTGGGACCGGCCGGTCTGGTTTGGACCGGGCCTGGGGACGGATCATGACCGGGGTCAGCGAGGTGACAAACAGAACGTCCTAAGCTAGCACCAGTGCAGGATCCGGTTGAAATCGGGCTCACCCGGCGTGGGGGCCGGTTGGACCGGGTCTGGCGCCGGGTCGGACGGCATGGCGGCCGGTCAGACCGGGTCTGGCGCCGGGCTGGACTGCTTCTTCCTCTTCTTCCTTCGCACATACCTCCCGCTCCTCCCTCGCACGTTCATGGGATGTATTCATGTCCAGCTCTATGTCCAGCTTCACATCCAGCTGCTCCTCTCCTCCCCGTGCGATGCTTGTTCCTTCTTCATACCTAATCATACATAAGTGATAGGACTTAGGCAGTATAAAGTTCTCATCGATCAAAGTATCACTTAGGAACAAGTTCACCTGTTGTTTAAGTAGCTTCGCACGAGCTCGTGTCATTGGTCCAATCCTGACTTCATTGGACTTGAGCTTTACAGCAGCATCATCTTCATCTTGCAATGATGGAGGTAATAGTGTAGTAGGGATGTCCTCATCAGCAGCCCTTACAACGTCTATGTGGATAAACTACGAGAGAGAGAGGAAGCAACCTCCACGATGGAGTTGTGTGTTCTCAAGGAGATGGTCGCCTCTCTTCATATAGGAGGAGGGGGCACTCCTGGCCACCGCCTCTCCAAACCGCGTAGAGGCCATTTGGGACGCAGCCCTAGGAGGCGCCTGCCCTAATCGAATTACAATGTCCTTCATGCTCTGCTTGTGGTATAAACTTCGTGTCAGAGTTGACCACCTCATATATGTAGACCTCTTATCTGTAGGAAACTTGCATATTTTTACATGTCTTTGCTCACTATAAACTTGGAAGAAGTGAAAATCAAATTTTAACGCCTTCGGAATTCTGGTGATGATCTAGCTTCTAGGCCACAATGTATTACCACGAGCTTAGGGTTTTCAGTCACCTAGTTCGTCAAGTGAACAAACTATCCAAAAGCTTTCATTGGTGTTTCCAAAAAGTGTGAAACTACCCTTTATTTATAGAGATCACTTCAGTGCATATCTTAATTAATTAGGACTCCTTCCACCAAATATTATTCTTTTGTTGTATATGTTTATATATTTATCAATCTAGATGATTAAACTTTACGGAGTTTAACTTTGACCAAAGCTTATATGCAACATATTTTGGGCAGGAGAGAGTACCAAATTAGCTTAGTTACCTTGTGAGAAGCTCAAACAGTCAGAAAAGAAGATGATTTCACCTTACTTCGGCAAAGAAAGAAAGATGAATAAGCAAAGCAAAGGCGAGACCTGTTCTCTATCCCTTTCCCTCACCATTTGTTTTCTTAATTTGTTTCAAGAAAATGTCCACTATTTTCGTCAAGCCTGGCCAAAAGTGAGATTGGTCCACTTTATATTTGCCGATATATAAGGTAGAATTTTTTTATACACTTATTTCTCAGCATGGTTTGCCAAACACCTTTTCAGTTTCAGTTTCCCAAAGCGACTTCTACGAATACATAAATACATAAATTCTTAGCATGCAAGTCCAATATCCTAAACCACAAAATTCTTGTAGTTACGGTCCTCCTTACGGTGGAGGCGTCGGATTTGTGATGCAGTTGAAGAAAGGAATCGATCACATTTTATATTTTGTAGTTGCATACATGTTTCTTTGTGTCTGAGCTGTACTTTACACTTTGATCTAATGCAGCTTTAAATGTTGAAACAGAAAAATACACCGGCCGCTTTATCACCGCAACATCTTTTACCTGCCTTTTTCGTGTAACCTCTCATTGCTTATATATTGCAAGTGGCTGCTAGTGACCTCTAGTGCAAGACCTCTTAGGGCTCGTTTGATTCAAATGATTTTCAAATAAATTATGTAGGATTCTTTCACATAGTTTTTTTTTGTATAGAGGTCATTTAATTTAAAGGATGAACTCTCCAAAAGATTTATGTTTTTTTTTTGTTCCTGTAAAATTTTACGTGCCGTTGATATGCTATTCCGTTTGTGCTTTTCGAATCCTTTGGATCAAACCGGTCCAGTAGTGACCTCTTGCAATGGAGGTCAAAGCCCGGTCTTGTCAGATTGTTTTACGAAGTATATACAAGATGCATTTGACCCAGGCAGGCAGGGGGTCCGAACTCCGAAGTCCAAAGCCCCAACCCAGCGACACACACAGACATGGTCCGAGGCAAACTGCCTGCCATGCGTATACGGTATACTAGCCCATACCGCCTGAGCACCGGATTTGTTTTTCAAAGAAACAGAGGAAGAAATCCTCGTCCCTTTCCGTCCTCTTCCTCCTCCCGGCCTCGGTAGGGTCCCTTTCCCTTTCCTTCCCCGTCGCAGACGATCACCACGCGTGGCGTGGCCATCCTCTCCTCTCCTCCTCCGCTCTACTTAACCCCGCCCCGCCACCGCTCCACCACTCGCGCACCCATCAGCACCAACCACTCCTCCTCCCGATTGAGCCCCTCACCGCCACTAGCACACATCGCTAGCTAAGCTAGCCAGCCAGCCACTGTGCCTTCCGCTCACCACCGCCACACACACACACACGCACGCCCACTTGCTTCTCCTCCGACTCCGATGGCGGGGACGGGGGTGTTCGCGGAAGTCCTGGACGGGGAGGTCTACAAGTACTACGCCGACGGGGAGTGGCGCGCCTCCGCCTCCGGCAAGACCGTCGCCATCGTCAACCCCACCACCCGCCAGACGCAGTACAGGGTGCAAGGTCTGCTGCACTTGCTCCTCCTCTTGTTTATTTACTTTTTCCGGCGACAAGATCCTAGCCTAGCATGCGCTGGCTCTCCGAGGCTTGAGGAGCTGCTTCAACTATGGTCGATGTGGACTTGTCTCTCGTTAGTAAATTCCTTCGATACTTACGAAGCAGACATAAGTTTCATCAGCGCAACTAATACTGCGCACGCACGCGCTCACCTTTAATTCGACGAAATTGACCGGCACCGCTTCCTGATAGAGCCCTGTGCTCCAATGGTCTCCCTTTCGGTGCTTTTCACCGGTCCTCCCAAGTAAATGAATTTAATTCAATATACTCCCTCCGTCCACAAATAAGTGGATATCTAGCCTTAAACTTTGTCCATGAAAGAGTGTACTTCTATGTTCCTAATGCAATTTAAATTAGCAAAAGCTGTTTTTCTCTCATTGCACGGAAATTAGACCCAATAATATCTAGCACATGTTATCTTAATTTTATACATGCACTTAGCCTATTGGAGGTGAAATAATTAAAGAGGAGAGAGATGTTGGTTGCATCTTTCCAATGCAATTTTTCTCTCCTTTTACTAATTTGCCTTGAAAATCTGGCACGTCCACTTATTTGTGGACGGAGGGAGTAAGAATTTTCCAGTTTGAGAAGAAGCGCACTTGTGGTCATCGGAGTGTCCTTCCTTGCATTTGCGATTAGCCACTGCTATTTTGAGTGCCAATGTGAATTTCAGAGGAAATTAACATTTTTTCTGTCAACTGAACTGATCATTTGTTTCCCAAAGCTGACGGGGTCCCAAAAATTGTAGGATCAGTTTGAACATAGGATTGAAAATGGCAGGGATCGTTAGGATCGGTTAACTAACTTAGTAGAAACACGGAATCTCATGAGTCATATGCCAATCCACATTCTGATGATTTCACTGCTGAAAATTTGGGTATTGCTGCATTTGTTCAGCATGTACACAGGAAGAGGTGAACAAGGTGATGGAGGCGGCCAAGGTGGCGCAGAAGGCGTGGGCACGGACTCCGCTCTGGAAGCGTGCGGAGCTTCTCCACAAGGCTGCCGCCATCCTCAAGGAGCACAAGACCCCCATCGCCGAGTGCCTTGTCAAGGAGATCGCCAAGCCAGCCAAGGATGCAGTTTCTGAGGTCACTAGCGTTTGAACAGTCCCCTGTGGTTATCTTGATTAATGTTCTTCTTCTTCTCAGAGGCTAAGAGAGAGCAAATGCCTTGTTTGGTTCGGTAGGTGGTGCGGTCTGGAGATTTGGTGTCATACACAGCCGAGGAGGGTGTCCGGATACTGGGGGAGGGCAAGCTCCTTGTTTCTGATAGCTTCCCCGGCAATGAGCGGAACAAGTACTGTTTGAGCTCCAAGGTATGTCTATGTTTCAGTTCTGTTAGCTGGCATGCACCTTGTAAGGAATGAAACGAGCTTACTGGTTGACTGTTCTCTGTTTGCCTATTTCTCGACAACTTATGGACTTTTATTTCCTGACAGAAAGAATATTTTGACCAAATCTGGGGGCATCTATGTTAATCATGTTTTAATGCATCTGTCAATAAAGTTGGCAAAATTCGGATCCATGTTAGCAAATACACAGTTTATTCCACAGAACAGAGGGATATTCCATAACGCAGGACACTTCTGAATTCTGATGCCATCAACACACTTCTGTTGGAGTATTTAGCTTGAATTTGGCTTCTCCGTGTGGTCCTTTCCATCCTATTTTGACCTCTATGGTTGTTGACCCGTCTGTGTTAAATAACTTATAGGATGCTCAGGTTAAAAGTTGATACACCTTCTCATAAGGGGATCTTTTTTAGCCTGGATATCTGATAAATAATGCAAGACGTGTGCTCTAATCCCTGCAATTTTATGTGTTTCCTTATATAACTGAATTCTCAAAAGAATTCTAAGCTTCTCCCTGTATTTTATTAAAATTTCCTACATTAGTATTCCATTGATATTATTTTCTTCTGTAGCTCATGACATCTTATTCATAAAGGTACCCCTTGGAGTAGTTTTGGCAATCCCACCATTTAACTACCCTGTCAACTTAGCAGTTTCTAAGATTGGCCCAGCACTAATTGCTGGAAATGCTCTCGTGCTCAAGCCTCCAACCCAGGTAAATGATGTCAAATTTAGCCTACAAAAAGATATTTATAGTTTTGTTCCTAAGTTGAAAGCTGATGAATATTCATTAAAGAAATGCTTATCTGAATTCTGGAATGCTATGGCGCAATCAGGGTGCGGTGGCAGCCCTTCATATGGTGCACTGCTTTCACCTGGCCGGTTTCCCAAAAGGCCTGATTGGTTGTGTCACTGGGAAAGGTTCTGAAATAGGTGATTTTCTTACAATGCATCCTGGAGTCAACTGCATAAGGTAACAGTGAGCTTCTTCTGTTTCTAATATCTGTATTTTCGAGGAGACAAAACATTTACCTTCTTTGCTTCCTAGTTTTACGGGAGGTGATACTGGTATAGCCATTTCAAAGAAAGCTGGGATGGTACCACTTCAGATGGAGCTTGGAGGAAAAGATGCTTGCATTGTGCTAGAGGATGCAGACCTCGATCTGGTTGCAGCCAACATAGTAAAAGGAGGTTTCTCATACAGGTACTGAAATAAGAGAATTGATTGTGTGGTATTGTAGGGCCAAACCACATCTTTCTTGCCATCTGATTTCATCTATTGGACATTTAGAACTGAGTGTTTGCCCCCAACCCAACATTTCTTAGAAGAGTGCAAGCAAGCACTGGAATTGAATAGAAGCTGCATATTACATCTTAGCTAACAGAACATATGTCATCCAAGTTGTGCCATGTATAACAGATCGTGGTGCTACATGCTTTTGCTTATCTCACATACTCCCATACTTATAAAGCATGAATGTTGTGTCTTTTCCTTTCCATTTCCTTTTGTATTTTCTTTCTATTCTTACTGCTTTGCACCCACAGTACTACTGCTTGAAGTAACACTCACATGTGCCATGAACTTGTGATCAACACAGTGGCCAGAGGTGCACTGCTGTCAAAGTGGTGCTGATCATGGAAGCGGTGGCCGATGCCGTGGTAGAGAAGGTCAATGCCAAGCTGGGAAAGCTGACAGTTGGCACACCTGAGGATAACTCTGATATCACCCCAGTTGTAACAGAATCCTCTGCCAATTTCATCGAAGGCTTGGTAATAGATGCAAAGGAGAAAGGGGCAACTTTTTGCCAAGAGTACAAGAGAGAAGGTAACCTTATCTGGCCGTTGCTGTTGGATCATGTCCGGCCTGACATGAGGATTGCTTGGGAGGAGCCTTTCGGCCCAGTCCTGCCTGTGATCAGGATCAACTCGGTTGAGGAAGGCATCCACCATTGTAACGCCAGCAACTTTGGCCTCCAGGTTTCTTTCTCTTTGCACTTAAAAAAAGAATTATTGTTCTATCAGCATGTACCCCTAGAAACTCTGAAACTGTTATGAATCTTGGATGCCCATTTCAGGGATGTGTGTTCACAAGAGACATCAACAAGGCAATCATGATCAGTGATGCAATGGAGAGTGGAACTGTGCAGATCAACTCTGCCCCAGCTCGAGGACCTGACCATTTTCCCTTCCAGGTACTGTCGAGCTACCGTGTATACGGCTCCACATCGCCGTGGATTACTTTGTTTCAAGAAGTTTCGTTTCTTCTTCCAGTTGCCATATAACCTGAACTTCTATCTGGATTGCAGGGTCTAAAGGACAGTGGAATAGGATCCCAGGGGATAACTAACAGCATAAATATGATGACCAAGGTGAAGAGCACCGTCATAAACCTGCCATCTCCATCCTACACCATGGGCTGAGGGTTCATGTACATGAATCAGATGTTCTGTAACCACACGACTACAATGTAGAGAATTCAAATGTTCTGTAACCACGTGAGATCTGGCGACCTGTATTTTTTTATGATCCGGCATGTACCTTGGAAGTTCCACAGTAAATAATACTCCCTCCGTTCCTTTTTAATTGACTCGGATTTAGTTCAAATTTGTACTAAATTCGAGTCAATTAAAAAAGAACGGAGGGAGTAAATCACAATGAGAGCAATCACAAATCTAGTTTGCCTCTATGGTTCTACCTCCTTTCGCCTTAAATCCTCTACTACAACTGCCTGACCATGCAAGTGTTAATCCCCTTAATCCGAGGCTATCTTTCTTTATTGTATCCGCCAAACCTGATACAATAAGTTTGAGTATTTAGAAAGGGGCTTGCATTAGTTTTGATCTTTTTTTAACATTCCATTCTGTTTCACATCATCTCCATCATCTTTATGGCCCTTTTGTGTTTTTTTCGCTAAGATTTTCTTGCACATGGCCGAAATGACCCAACTGCAACGATCGTGCATCTCCATGACCCTTCATATGAAAACCAAAGGGCACATGTTATGCCTTCTCAAGCTGCACAAGATGAGTTCCATTGTCTCCAGCCCAAGCAGATTCCACCATTGCTAACCCAGCAGCATAAACTTTCAGCCTATGCATGAACATTCAAACCTCTTTTATTTTGCGAGGTGCACAGAAGACGACATTTTTACAAGGCGAGTGACTTGCTATCCATGTGTGATAAATGATGGAATCATACAATGAATGGTGGAACCATCAGCATATGGTGCCGTGCAAGGAAGAAGGCCAGAGATAGAAACAGAACTTCATGTTCGATGTGAGGAAACAAACAAGATAAAGGCATAAAACTTCTTCTCATTTATTTAACTTGTAGTATATTGCTGTTTGCTGATGTAATGAATGTATTCCGGTCCGTTTAATAATGTATGAGGAATGTGTATGAATGAGAAACGTGAAGTAAATATGTGTTGTGATGTTTCTGCTTGCATGTGCTTATGTAGTTGTGAGTTTTCTGCTAGTATGAGGCTACAAAGAAAAAATGGGAAAATGACAGCCCAGGAAGAGATATGCATGTGATTTCAACAAAGAGCCTGTCTAGGATGACAAGGTCCTAGATGGTTTCCTAGACGGTTTTCTATAAAAGCTGTAGGCAATAAGGAGTATCCCTGATGACTAACAACAAAACCCATATATGCAAACAGAACTATCGCAGACGGTTCTAGATCCGCCAAGAGAAATCATAGACTATGGAGATGAGACATCGAGAAAAGCCGTCTGCGATGGGTCAACAATACTCTTAACTAGTCAACAGTAGCAACTGCATCAAGCATGATCAGGCATGAACTTCTTAAGGAATCTGATTGGTTGAGATTCCTCGGGTATGACCTCGTCGAAAGAAACATAATATCTCTCTTTGTCGTACACATGGCATGCAGTCAATATTGTCTTCATCAACCGCCAATTCCAGTCGGCATCATTCATATACTGCAGGTAGAAGGCATCCAGGGAGCATAAATGAAGCTATGCTGTCAAGAACTAGAGAAATACACAAAGCTAGAAGAAGAAATATCAAATCACCTTGCCCCAGTTCTTTTTAATGGAGTCGTGGGCAGCACGAAGGTTATAACTTGGAATTCTCGGAGAAATATGGTGTGGGACATGTACATTTATGTCATGGCAAAGGATCTCTATCCTGCAAAATAATAATATGTTAGTCAGACAAAATCTAGTTACAGAAGGAACATATTTCCACGACAATTTGATGAGACAAGAAGATGATTCATTTACTCCGGTTGTCCTAAATAGGCACTTGCATTAAGTATTCACAGTTTCACATGCATCATTTGTCACAGATATTCACAAAACATTGTACAGTCCATTATGCACTCGAGTGAAGTGAAGCATGGATTTCGAGTCGAGCGACTACTCTACGATTCGCAATTGAAAGGTCAACTCGACGTCTCGACTCAACTCATTTGATAGGTCAAGCAACTCATTCAACTAGTCTCGACTAGTCAAGGTTTTTGAGTTCAGCGACTTGAAAAACAACCCCACCAGTTGTGTTTGTTCAATTTCGTTGTTAAACTATTTGCTGCCTTGTTCTTGGCTTCTTGCTATATACTATGATATTTGACTATTGGGCTGGACTGCTGGAGTAGTGGTGTTGCATTCTTTCTTATGCAACTCTGATTGATTCAATCTTTTGTAGGCTGCTAAACTGCATTCTTTCCTATGCAAATTTGATTACATGTTTACATATTAGTATGAAATTCTTTCCTATGCTGGAGCAGTGGTGTTGAACTGCATTCTTTCCTATGCAAATTTGATTACAAGTTTACATATTAGTATTAGACATGAGTCTTGACTAGTCCACATGAGTCCATGATAGTCTAAGAGTTGCTGCCCTAAAAAGACTCGTCGACTTGAAATCCATGAAGTGGTATTATGATATTCCTAAGGTTAGCGATGACTGGGATCAGAACTTTTAAGTTCTGTATTAAGCTGTTAAAATAAAACATTAATTTGCAGTCAAATCTATAGTTTGATGGCCCATAATACTTTCAAAGTCACATTTTGCCCAAAATGAAAATTTTGATTTGAAATCCAGAAACATAGCAACATAAATGCAGGTGAAGTTTCTTAATTTTATATTGAAAGACGATGCTACGAATAAATAATAGGTGTCCTATTATTTACAAGTTAAGTCATTGTTTTATCATGTCGTACTAATTCCATGTGCGATAAAAATCATCATGAAGATCATTTACTGTAAGTTTATTTAGCATATATGATCATAACAGGAGTTCTAATATGCATCGAAACAAAACTGAAAGCAAAGATAAATAATCAGTACCATCGAGGATAGCTACAATGAACTGTGCCATTTAATTGCGCCTGTGCAGCATTCCACTCTTCTGATGATTTGAATGGTATATGAGGAGCAGTGTGATGTACCATCGTAAAGGTGCTCATCTGAAGCAAATGGTTAAATTTACAGTGTTAACTTCCAGTATACAAATTCATAAGAAATACAGTAAGTTGATAGCTTAGACATATTATCTGTTTTTGTATGTTATTCCTTGCTAGGTCAAACTAACCGGAGGCTTTATATATCAAACCTGGTCAGTTTTAACAGTGTCTTTGAGGCTTCTAGCCAATTTAGTCAATGCTAGTCCAATTATAGTGTAGCAGTTGTTCTTGTTGAAGGCATTGCCCTCATTTCCCCGTCAGCTTGAGCTTTTGGATGAACTGATTTGGCGCATGCAGTTCTACATGGTATCAAAGCCAAGAGGTCTTGATACCTGACCCGACTGGCACAATATAAAATAAAATAAACTTGTCTATTTGAAGAAGACTACTAGCTTGTAATTCCTAGTTCCTACCAAGGTCACTGCGCAGATTGCAAAAGCTAAATTTTCGTCTAGACATTTAGCAAACTCTTAGGTAGAAATCTGCACAATTAGGCGGCCTTCTAGATAATTTTGGGGACTCGATGGATCAGAAATTTACTATATTCAAGTGTTTATTATTCAACTACCATGAGTTTTAATTCTTTAAACAGCTTAACAGAATAACTAAACTTGTATACTCTACATCTGCGGTAAGCCATAGTAACAAAAATCAGCAATATACCCAAAAGTGATAAACCATCCATGGCATGAACCAGAACTTGAACCATCCAGCTATCCCTGTTTGGAGAATGATTAGGGGCCATCCAATTGCCATGAATGCAAACACACAAGCCAAACTTATCTTCACCCTAGGGAGTTCATTTGATCTGAATTTTTTTAGATCAAAGTGCCACATCAACCTGAAAAGTTACACATACAACAGAGATGTTATTGCCTGGAGGGAAGTAATGAGAAGAACTCAACAAAACAGATGACCATCAGAACATGTGACTTGACAGATGTTGGAAAAGATATACCAGTGAGCAATAGACATCCACGGCCTGATAGGACCGTAACCAAATATAATTGCCTTCCTTAGGAAAGAAGACGATTCGATTTCCTTTTGCCAAACAGGTTGCCATGCAGTATCTTCTACTAACCTGGAGTTATGCAGAAGGTAAAAGTTTGAATGATCAAAGCAGAAAGTCATTGGACATGTTTCAAGTTACATTATGGCTTTAACACATAAGTATGGAAATGATACAGATAACAAAACTAAGTTTGCCTGTGGATGTGCACAAGGTGGTGCATGAGTGTTCTTGAAGTGCAATGCATGCAATTAAAACTTTGAAAAGAAAGAATTAGGTTAATAGTACCAAGACATTAAAGTGAACGATAATAACATCATTTGGGCTATAATGGAGATGATTATACAGGGAGGTGCGTACATACATGTTTGTCTTGGCGTGATGTCTGTCATGCTTAAATCTCCAAGGTTCATAAGGGTAAATTAATGGCAAGAAAGCTAGAGTTCCAACGATATCCTCCACTAGCTTATTCCTCGAAAACGATTTGTGCGCACAATCATGGCCTATAACAAAAAACTGTACAAAAACATTGATTAAATAGTGGACAGACCACACAGACAAAAGTAAGCAAGCATGCAACACATGTGCATGCATATCGACAAGCAGGTTTAGAGGGGAAGAGAAGTTACCCCAGTCACTGCTGTACCAGCCCATGCCCAAGCCAGGGGAAGTAGATACCATGGAGCTTTTGAAATCAAGAAAAGACCGAAAGCATATGAAGTAACTGATATTAAAACAGATCCCCAGGCTTTTACGTCGTTGATTTCAAATACCTAGCAGGAGTGAAGTTTTACATCAGAACTTTATTAAAGGAACATCTGCAGCATAGCTGGTATTGGCATTTTCCTAGGTGGTACCTCTTTGGGCAGAGTATCCATGACATCTTTAAGAGTAACATTATCTGGTAGCTGTTCTCCAATCTGTTTGAACCCATACTCTTCAGACATTTGCTTCCTTTTCGCCTCATCATCAAGCAGTGGTGGAGTAACAGGTAGTACTGCTGCTTGCAACTTTCCTCTTTGTCTCAATGGTGAAAATTGGTGGTGACTTCTCCCGTTGTGTAAAAAATCTCTCTTCACAATAAGTGAACCTAGCGTAACATGAGAAGGCGACATCAGACAATGAAACAATGCTGCCAAATAATGATGAAAATTGGAAAGTTCAATATACGCGATGAGCTGAGCCGGGAATTTCTCAATCATCTCCTTTATATCACAATCTAATTAGGGCCATGCAACGGCATGGACCCGTGCCCTAGGCTCAGCGGACGAACCAAACAACCCCTTGTTCTTCCATGTGCCGGGCCTCCTCGCACCGGAGTTGCCTCCTCCCTGCTACCCCGACCACCGCTCATCGCGCAATGGCACGGGAGCAGTCCGTGCCCTAAGCCATCCTAGTTCCTAACGAAGGAAGATTACTTTGATCTAATTAATCACTTGTAATGCTCCATCTAATCCTGAGCAGTTCTATTCTGCATTAACATATCAATGATAATGACAACAGAGAGCCGTCTATCTTGCACCTTGCACCACACAAAAGCCCTAAATTCCCAAGAACGAATGCTACACACCGCGAAGCACGACACCACTATAAAGTGCTTGGGCAGCGGGACGGTACCTGGCAGTGCTCCCACTGCTGCTCTCCGAGGCGAGAGGCCCTTGACAAGTGCCTGGGCATCAACAAGCGCACATAAGTGTCTCGCAGACATTATCACGAACAGGTGGCCAGCACATAAACAAGACGTACAGAATAATTTGAACACGATTACAGGATAGGGTTCTTAGTTCTTACCCGCCGCGAGGAGAGGAGCTGCAGGGGCGCGGAGAGGGCGCTCGCCGTCGCCATCCGCTCCCGTCGCGGCGGGCGAAACGGAGTGCGCGCGCGCAGGAGGGACGGGGGACTGGCGAGAGTGTGGAGACGGTTTGGATGGAGGGCGGGCGCTGCGTTGGGGTGGGTGGCTGTGAGGAGCTTGCCTGTCTGGCGGAGGCGAGGCGGGCGCCCGCCGTAGACCGCTGCGGTGGGGTCGATTTGCGGTGGACGGAAGTGCCTCGCTGACTGCGAATTTTACAAATCTACAAATCTACTCGCCTTTTAAAAATTTGTAACTTTTTGTATACGTACGTCAAAATACGGATTCAATTCTGCTCCCAGGTGCATATGCTCCCTATTAGCCCATATATTTTATTTCTAAATTATTTTATGTTAAAATTATAATCAAAATAACAAACTGCTTGATTATGTGTTTTTTTCGGTGTGATCTTTCAAACAAGTCCAAAATTGATAAATTTAAAAACCTGCATTTCGAAACATAATAAAAATATTATATTTTTTATGAATGTACTTTATGGTTTGAACTCAAAGTTAATTGCCAATTATGTTTACAACTCTAACGAATCAAGTTTGAAATGCGGTGAAACAAATTGTTTTACTCCGTAACAAATATTTTCGCCGGCTTCCATAATTTTTTTCAAAGTTTCACTGTGTTTCAAATGTCGATTTTTAAATATATTCAATATTGGTATTAGTTTGAAGCTCTCTTTGACAGGAACCCAAATATTTCAATTGGTTTTCAAATTAAACTTATGATTTAAAATCTACAAAAAAATTAAGTTGGTTCTAAAGTGAGAGGAGAGAGAGAGAATCTGACACAATAAAAAAAGCGAAGAGAGAGTGGGTGGGCCATGCACCGCCATAACACGGTATTCACGTCACTTGGGCGGATTTACCATGCGGGCACCTTGGACACGTGCCTAGGCTTGGCTCACCGGTACTCCTTGGACATGTTCCTGGTTTTGTAATGGGTATACCCCTGCCTAGTTTTTGTTTTGTAGGGTTTGTTTGGTCCTAAGGACAAGTGGAGGAATGACGTAGTAATAGGAAATTATCCTACACGATTGCCCTATTTATCTGTTTGGTTCAATGAAGTTGCAAAGGAAAAACGTAGGAAAGTTCTCTTTGATCATAGTTTTGAAGGAAAAACACACAAATGACCTCCTTTTCAAATTCATACGCATGAAAAAATGAGATCGAGGTGCCTATTGTTATGATAACATCCTAATTGTACTTGCTCACATATTTGACTTTGATTTGACAATGTTTATTAGGAATTCCGTATTTTTTCTACTCATGTGATCCAAACAACCAAGTTTACAGAATTACTATGTATTCCAAAACTTTGTTCTGTACCTCCATTCTAATCCTTTTCTATTCCTGTAATTTTAAAATCCCGCAAACCACCTGCAATTTGTGTGGTTGAAAGAGCTTACATGGGTTTCTGTAACAGGCTCGTAACTACTTTTATGGTCTAGGTGATTAGAGGTTAGAGCTAGCTGGAATTTTATCTATCTCAATTCTTCTTATGCTTTGTCTTTGGCATGTGGGGCTGGCAACAAGAGCATTGTTCCATTATCGTTTGATAGTGGAACCCAGAGGTTTAATCGGTATGGAAATAAGAAATCATACCAAGGAAGTCACAACAAGGGAAACGAAACCTTCCATACATAATTTGTTCCTCGAACCTCCAACAACCCTAGTCCCGCAAACTCCCGCACCCGCGTGGCGGCGCCGCGCCACACCGGGCGGCCGCCTCCTCCCCTTCCTTGACCCTCCCTCCTCGACCTCCCCTCCCGCCGTCGCCGCCCTGGGCGTCGCTGGGCAAAGATCTATTGGAGTGGCGGCGGCAGTGGTTACCTCGACGATGACTCGACGTGGGGACACGATCTCGTGCTGGAGGCAGCGCCCGCACCTGGCTGATGTCGTCGTGGTGTCGTGGCTGGCGGCGGTCGGAGGAACTCGACGGCCGGCGGTGGATGGCAGTGGGCGGCGGTGTCCAGGCCCAGATAGGCTTAGTCGAGCCGCGAGCTACTTGTTGTTTCGCCCTCGACGACCGCTTGCATAGGTACTTCTGGGCTATGCTCGCGATACGAGGACGCTAGGGGCAGCTGTTCCTGGCATGGTGGTGGTGGCCTCCTTCTCCGCCGGAGGTGGTCGGCCGGGTAGTCTCGCCGACGAGTTTGTGGTGACGTGGCAGCCGCTGAAAACCGCGCCTCGACTTTGGTCTTGGCGGACGATGGTGGCGTCGTTTGGCATTCCTGCTAGTCTGAAGTGAATTAATCAATTTGGCACATAACGCGAAAGGCCACACGCCCACACCGCACGGTTTCCCGCGAGTGCAGGCCTCCACCGGATTCTCACGCACAACCTTCCCTCTTCAGTGGTCAACGACGGATGGCGCTCCTGCTACTTGCCCAGCTCTCGCCCGTCAGATTGTGGTTCCACGGTAAGATTTCACTCCGCCGGTTCTCCTTCAGCTATCCCCAAAACCTGGGGGAAAATCAAGGGTTTCATTCATACGCTTCTATAAATTGCATCCAATAGCACAAACTTATTAGTGCCGAACCAGGTAGAGCTCCGCATCTTCCCGGCGGAACTGACGAACACGGCGCCGGCTGACGAAGGTAAGGATCAACTTACAGGGGTACGAAACTTTTCGTTCCTGATCACTTGATTCTCTTGATTATCTAAATCCGGATTATTTTCGGTTTCAGCATTCCGCCGTTGCTAGGAAATGGACGACGTGCCCGCGGCAACGCAGCTGGTCCGGGACTGGTCGGAGCTGCCTCTTGACATACTCTCCTTCATATTCGTCAAGCTGGGCGCCATCGACATTCTAATGGGCGCGGGCCTTGTGTGCAACTCGTGGCTCGAGGCGGCCAAGGTGCCCGGCCTGTGGCGATCCGTGAAAATGGAGGAGGACGAGGACAACAAGTTGGTGTGGAGGAGCAAGGATCAGGCCAGCTTGTTGGCCATGGCCAAGGCGGCCGTAGACCGCTCCGTTGGCAGGCTTGAGATGTTCGCAGGGGAGTGGTTTGTTAACAGTGAGCTCCTCCTTTATATTGCTGAAAGGTAAGTTTGTACATCTCTTTCAGTGCTGCTAGATTTGTGTTACAATAATATCTTGATGTCTTGTTTTGATGGGGAAAGAAACGTACGTAACGTTCTACTTTTGCTACAGGTTTATACCGTCGATCTATATATGTTGTCTTCTGAAGCAATTGTAGTCATAGAACTGAGAACGATGTTGTTGTTCAGCTTAGTAAATAGTACTAATACGCAATAGAAAGTTATATGTACTACTTGTTGAATTCATATATTCCGTATGATTATTTAGATGCCCACTCATATATGTCATTAATTTTTTTCCTGCAATGATCACATACTACCTCATTGTTTTTCATAGTTGCTCGTTGAGTACTAACTGCAGCTAGGCGGTACTCTTTCAGGTCACTCTCCCTGAAGAGACTTCATCTAAAAAATTGCGACTTCACGGGCGAAGTTTTCGTTGAGCTGACTCGGAATTCACAGCTGGCAGCGCTGCAGTGCCTTGAGCTCGCTGAGATTGAGTTCACCCATGAAGAACTGAGAACCATTCTTGACAACTGTCCTCGCCTGGAGACTCTCAGCATGCGCAGCTGCTACAGCATCCGACTAAATGACGATGAAGCCCTGCGAGCAAAATGTGACAGAATCAAGAATCTGACAATATCCGATTGCTACTCTGATACTGGATATGACCACCATTATCATAACTTCCATGATGCTGATTACGACTACTACTCCCATTATCTTAATATCCATGGCACCGATTATGACTATGGTTCTGACTATTCATATAATTGGTAGTCATTAACTGAGGCAACAAAAACTGAGTCTTGGACTACACCAGTCTTATTTCATCACCTATTTTCTTGTTTCTATTTTGAGTACTAGCATTGTAGCACAGGTGCTTGTCATCTGTCAAGATTTTGTGCTCATAGTGGAAACATGTTAAATTGTAATCCTCAATGCTTATATGTCCCTTGTTATTTATTTCGATAATAATGAAGATACCAATTACATTCAGCCTCTACAACAACGTTGTGGCCTAATGGCAACACGGATGCACATAGCTAAAAAAGAAAGAATAATTACAAAAAAGAAAAGTCCCGTTACAGTGATCTATTCCTTGTAACAGCTAACAAATACCATCAAGACAACACCAGAAATCTATCATCTTCAAAAGCGACGCTTCAAGAAGGAAACGGTGCACAAGTGCCGTCATCGCCCTGATCATAGATCATAGGTTTTCACCTTGGAGAAGGTCCACTCTCTCAAAAACAATGCCTTCAACAAGGTCATTGCCAGGCCAATTAAGGCCAGACCTTAGGTTTTCACTCTGAAGATTAGACACTGAACTTCTCCTGTGTTGCCGCCCCTACTTGCCGATGCCGTTGATTCAACAGACAAAACACCAAGCCAATCCCTCATCTCCACCAAGACTTGAACCACCATTACTAGTCCACAGATCTCGGCTTCCAGAGCTTCACATCGCTCCCTCTGAAACCAAACGGTCAGAAAAAACGTGGTTGCGCACGACCGAATAACATCCGATCTAGCAATCTTCAGGCATGAGTCGCCCAGTGGAGTTCGCTGCCGGAGCCTTCCGGAACACGACACCTCGTCTAGATAAATGTAGACATGTTTCAAGCAGATCTTCGTCTTGGCTTGAGAGAGACCTTAGAACCGCCTCCTTTATTGAAAACCGAGCCAGTAGCCCCAACGCCACCCGCTGGCAACTTGTAGAATCCGTCGCTCCCAAGTGAAATAACGAGACAAGCAAAGATGATGCCTTTGACAAGGTAACAACGCCAAACGACGCCGCCATCGTCCGCCAAGACCAAAGTCGAGGTGCGGTTTTCAATGGCTGCCACGTCACCACAAACTCGTCGGCGAGACTACCCGGCCGACCAGGCGGAGAAGGAGGCCACCACCACCATGCCAGGGACAGCTGCCCCTAGCGTCCTCGTATCGCGAGCATAGCCCGGAAGAACCTATGCAAGCGGTCGTCGAGGGCGAAATAAAAAGTAGCTCGCGGCCCCGACTAAGCCTATCTGGGCCTAGATTTGGGCCTGGACGCCGCCGCCCACTGCCATCCACCGCCGGCCATCGAGTTCCTCCGGCCGCCGCCAGCCACGACACCACGTCGACATCAGCCAGGTGCCGGCGCTGCCTCCAGCACGAGATCTTGTCCCCACGTCGAGTCATCGTCGAGGTAACCACCTCCGCCTCCACTCCAATAGATCTTTGCCCAGCTACGCCTAGGGCGGCGACGGTGGGAGGGGAGGTCGAGGAGGGTGGGTCGAGGAAGGGGAGGAGGCGGCCACCCGGCGTGGCGCGGCGCCGCCACGTGGGTGCGGGAGGTTGCGGAACTAGGGTTGCTGGAGGTTCGAGGACCAAGTTATATGTGGAAGATTTCGTTTCCCTTGTTGTGACTTCCTTGGTATGATTTCTTATTCCATACCGATTAAACCTCTGGGTTCCACTATCAAACGATAATGGAACAATGCTCTTGTTGCCAGCCCCACATGCCAATGACAAAGCATAAGAAGAATTAAGATAGATAAAATTCCAGCTAGCGCTAACCTCTAATCACCTAGACCATAAAAGTAGCTACGGGCCTGTTACGGAAACCCAGGTAAGCTGTTTCAACCACACAAATTGCAGGTGGTTTGCGGGATTTTAAAATTACAGAAATAGAAAAAGGATTGGAATGGAGGTACAGAACAAAGTTTTGAAATACATAATAATTCTGTAAACTTGGTTGTTTGGCTCACATGAGTAGAAAAAACACGGAATTCCTAATAAACATTGTCAAATCAAAGTCAAATACGTGAGCAAGTACAATTAGGATGTTATCATGACACTAGGCACTTCGATCTCATTTTTCATGCGTATGAATTTGAAAAGGAGGTCATTTGTGTGTTTTTCCTTCAAAACTATGATCAAAGAGAACTTTCCTACGTTTTTTTCCTTTGCAACTTCATTGAACCAAACGGATAAATAGGGTAATCGTGTAGGATAATTTCCTATTACTACGTCACTCCTCCACTTGTCCTTAGGACCAAACAAACCCTACAAAACAAATACTAGGCAGGGGTATACCCATTACATCACTAGAGAGGAGTACTCAGCGATCTCTCAATGCTACCTTTTTTTGTGTTTCCTGGTCATATTGGCTTCCTAAATTTAGACAAGCAACTATAGGTCGATGATTCTTTCATAGTCTAGGGAATGATGTTTTGGCTCATGGGACCATATGCTTCTTTTATTTTCAAGTGCATCTTAGACACATTTTGAAATGTAAAAAATTTGAAATAAAAACTCGCGCATACATCTTATCATGCTACGCATCCATAAAGTCATTTCATGAAAAATCGGCTTGTCGTATGGCGTGTGTAAAAAGATAAAATTTGATGTTAAAAATAAGGTTTTTTGACAAAATAAATATTTTTACATAGACCATAAAAAATATCGGTTTTTATTGAAACTTGACGAATGCACATATATTATGGAGATGTACATATAGAATCTTTTTGTCAAAACTTTTCGACATTTCGAAATATTTTTTTTATAAAGAGAGCATATACTCCGGAGAGCCAAATTAAATTTCTAGGCTAATAGATGTGAGAGATTGTGGGATGTCATATGGAAAAGAGAGAGCGAGGGGTGCCAAGTTCATGCATGCACGCTATCTAGCAGAAAAAGACATTTCCAAACACTCATCCCTATAAATGTAGCAACCTACCTCTATAAGCACCTTCAAGTGATTGAGTCCAAGAAACTTAACCATAGTGATTTAAGATTAACAAAATCACCACAAACACATCGCAATTGACCGGGACATCACCTCCCACCAAAAAATAATTCATATTTATGAGACATAAAAGTGACAAACATAAGGTTTAAACTCTAATAGTTTAAAGGTATCCGTGTCTTCCTAACTATCCAACCACATATTGTTCTGGCTCACTTTCCATTTGAACGGGCCATCTCTTTACTAAGGATTCCTTTGATTCATAGGATTTGTAAAGTATTATGTAGGATTTGGATTTTTTTTGAAAAAAAAATCTATACAAGTTATTTGATTCATAGGAACAAATCCTATAGAACCTAATATTCTAGGAACATTGCAATGTAAATCCTACAGAAAAAAAAACATTAGATCATAGTCATACCTCGTAGAAAAATTAGTTTGATACAATTAAAGACACTTCATCTTTTCATAAGATTCAAATCTGCAATCCTACACAAATGAAACGAGTCCCGAACGGCTGGACTCGGGCTAGTGTTCAAAGTTCAATCCAATACTACATCCAGCCCAAAGGCCAACGGGCTTCTTGGGAATGCCAATGCGTGTGGGCATGGGGAAACACAGCAAGCGGATTGGGAGGTGGTTACGTGAATAAGAAGCCGGCCCGACACCAAAAGTAAAGTAAACGGTGTAGCGAATATCGCGTTTCATTCGTGCACCTGATGTTCTACGGGTCAACGCGAAGAGATATCTATACAAACACGTTCGACGCCAACTCCGTCGAGAGATACCTGACTACTGACTACGTCGTCATTTCGTCGGTCGATCGTACGAAGAAACAGCGAGCGCGCGGCGACAGTCTTGATCGGCGAAACGGTGGGCTCACGCGGCGACTGCTAGAAAAAAAAAAGAGCAATTGAGCGGTCGCCGTACCGGCCAACACCAAGGTGGGTGCTGCGGCCCCGTCTACCACGACGCAAGCGGGTACGTGTGTGTACACTGGTGACGTACGCGGTCTCTGCCATTCCAATGATCACAACTTGGGTCAGTCACCGGCGGTGATCTCCTTTTTTGTATGTACACTACATATTCCGTACGTGTAATTGGTCATACTTCCTTGTTCAGATATGATTGTGCCTATACATGTTTTTAGTGCATACATTGTATCGTAGTAGATACTTGATATAGTGGATATCTTTTCTTTTACGGTCACAAGAATCTAATATTGGTTTGATTACCGAAACATTGCTCTTTGAAATGAGCAATGTTCCTTGCGCTGGTTTATACAGTATGAAAGTATTTAGATAAACTCCGATTCCACTATATATTGAAAACCGATTTCTACATAAGCAAGATGTACAAATTCTAAAAACTTGGAACTTCTTTGTTGAAATATGAACAAACTAGACATAAGCCTAAAAATTGAGTGGGGCAACGGTCCCAACATAACTATACTTAGTTCCACCTCGGGGCTATCCAGTTTATGTTGGCAAAAGCTGATGTGACACACTATGTAATACGGTGAAGTGATGCATGTACGTAGAACTACTCAGAAACAAGTCTATTATGTATGCAATAGTGCGCTGGGATTCTATAAATAAATAAATATGATGAGATTAAACTGTAATGTGTGGTGTCTTCATTCTCTTGGGAGCGTCGTCGTGGAGCTCTTGTTGCTTTCGTTGATGTGGCGTTGCCATCAAACGACATGTTCGGATCCTATTTCGATGCTCTTTAGCCCCATGCGAGGGGAGTTCTCGACGGCCTCCTATCCTCTACACGTGACTTAGTTGTCCCCGGCCCTGATACTGTTGGGGGGATGGCCGCACGGATCCGGAACGACAGCGAGGATCCGGTGCGGCACATTAAATGCTAGCGCAGAAGCCGAAGGGAAGTGACCCCTGACACTTTGGCGTCAGGCACAGTGCGCATGCCTCTGACAGGCACTGTTTCCGAGATATTCTCGACTTCGCCGAGAAGAGTTTAATGACAAAGATGCCGGAAAAGATCGGTATGGTGAGATGAGTTCGGCAGAGACGCCGGAAGGTTTGGACTGGTTGCCGGAAGGTTTAAACCGGTATGTTGAGTAATGGGAACCTGGCATGGTCCGTCGGATAGGATCCGCCGGACTATACCAGCTTCGGGGACTAATGTTGGGGGGATGACCCCCGGTATGCCAAAGGCATGCCAAACTGTCTTGTTTAAGCTATCAAGGTACCGGTTCAAAGGTTATTCCAGACAATGGAGTTAAGCTTAAGACTAAGTGAATCTATACCGGTATCCCAGGAAGGGTATACCGGAATAGGCTAAGAAGGTACTGGATTACCGGTACATGCTACACTGTAGCACGTCGGCAAGCTGGTCAAAGATTCTCTCAAGAGCCAGAGGATAAAGATGAGCGAAGCACTTCAGTTTTAATCGAAGCTCTGAGGCCAAAGCAGAAGATGACGTAAAAGATACCGGAGGATATCACCGTTCCTTATTAAAGGTCTACCGGTGTCACCTGCTGCCAAAGAGGCTTTGTAAAGTAGTTTGTCTAGTCAAAGATGTCATTAGGGTTTCCTAGGGTTTCTTCCCCTGTAACCCACCCTCTCCCCTATATAAGGAGAGGGAGCACACCCTATCGATGTATGTACGTACGACGACCTACCTTGTAACTGACAGCCTGTAACCTTGTTCGATCATGGAATAGAGAGATCCAGAGTTGAGCTAGCTCTTGTGTTCTTCTTCTTCTACCTCTGGCCAAGGCCAAGTTCATCAAGAAAGCATCCGGCAATCCATCCGTAATCCATCCCCATATAACCAAAACCCTCCCCCGAATCCTCTAGCGCACATTCGGCCCCAACTTAAGCCATCACATGGCATCTATCTGTTCACCACGACGACAGTTACTCAGTGTATGGAGATCTCCAATGTATGTTGGTCGATTGGTTCTCCCCACCCCGAAGCGAGAGGGCAAACGACCCTTCCGGCTACATCTTGGTGGATCCGAATTCCGGCGGTTTTTGGCATTTTTGATAAATGAAAGCAAAGCGAAGCTTTACGACCAAGGAGAAATAATCATATTTTATTAATGATAGAAGGAGTGCTCCCCGAGCACAGGCTCGCTTGGAAGGATAGAGGGCCACAAGACAAGATGGCATATTGAAGGGAAGGCAATGAAAAGAATTCTGGTCTCTCGAATGCTTGGCATACTAATACGAGCAGCATACTTGAATACTAGTGACATATTGGAGGAAAGGAGATTATTGGAATACTAGAGGGAGTTACGCCCATAAGAACTGCTAGCTGTAAATGCAACTTGCTCTACTCCTCCTAAAACCCTTTTCGATAGTAAAATAGATAGATATAGATCTAAAGGGCCTAGAAGGGCAAGGATGAACCGAATAAATCGGTGTGCCTTGGAGGTTGTGACAACTCTTGTAATTTTTTTAATCTTTTGAGCTTCTTTGTAAGAGTATTTCTTTTTTACTTTATCATTTCGATCGTGTGGCGTTGTGTATAAAGAGAAGCAAAAAAAAAACACGTGTCAAGACAGATAAGTTATAGAATATCATGTGGAACAAACCCATATCAGTGGGGTGGGCATATAGATGGTAAAAAACTATTCCCTCTGTTGTGATTTAGTCTACATCTTAGATAATATTTTCCCATATTAATTTATATTTTACCTTTGTAATCAACAACAACACAAAAATCAAAGCAATATTACTCTCTTTATTGAATGTTAGTAGTTGTAATGTATCTAAGTGATAGTATTAAATGAATTGCTAATTGGTCTAAAAATTTGGATCATATTCCATATTTTACCCCTAGTTATGTATTTGTGCCACCAATTACCCCACTGAATGAAAATTGTCTAGATTACACATTCTCGAATAGTTGGACCATTGTTTTTTTGTATGCTTATCCATTGGTCAATGTGTGAGGTGATGGCCGGCGTTCAAAATATTTATACGAGAACGAGGAATGGAACAATTGAACAAGACGCCTCTGATGTTTACATATTTTATTGCTCCACATAGTGGAAACACGCTGTCATATGTCACAAAACAAGCAAAATGGTAAACTCGAATAAAACCTTCTTTTTAAATTCTCCTAGATGAGATATCTTTGTAAATGTTCCACTAAATAGGATAATAAAGTTCACTCTAAAATTTATAGAATGTTGACTTTGACAAAAAAAAAACACTACACATATGTATAGATATAGCTAGGCATGGGCAACCTAGCCCGACCCGAGAATCCGGAGCTAGGTTGGGCCAAGATTATATATCGGGCTGTGCTCGGGCCGAGACTTTGAGCCCGATGGTCGGGCTAGGCTTTAGGCCTAAAAAAACATGATTTAGGTTGTAGTCGGGCCAGACCGTGCTTAGGCCTAGCGGTCGAGACTTGCCCAGACCTAAATTTTCGGCCTCGGGTTTTTTTTCCCGACCCGAGTTTTGCCCAGGAAAATTAATGTGAGTTTTGCCCAGATACTCCGTATATGTATCGAGGGTAAAATATTAATGTCCTATCATTATTATTGCCTCCGTATCAGGCCCTGGCACCGCTATTTCCTCTGAACCGTCAGATCCGCAGATCGGACGGCGCAAATGTATGAGGAAACGGCGTGGGTGCGCCGCCTATAAGCCTAGGCGGTAGGGCCGCCCTAGTTTCCTTCCTCCCCTGGGCCGCCGCCACGCCCCCATTCCCACCCAATATAAGCTGCACGCCGCAAAGCTAAACAAATCACAAGCCACCACAAAACCACGCTTAAGTTATCGCATCGATCGCTTCCAGTTCGCGGCGGCGCCGTCGTCGTCCACCAGTTCCCCTGGTCTCGCCGGGAATGCAGAGCGATGAGGCGGAGACCAGGCACTGACGTCGCCGGCGAGCGCAAGCTGCGCGTCGGCCGCAGCTGCCACCGGAAGCACGTCGAGGACGGGTAGAGTTGTCGGACCTCTGTTCTTCTCAGCTGTAGGGCAGTAGATTGTTTCAATCGATTGGTTCAGAGAGGGAAGGAAGCGAATCGAAGAGATCAGGCATGGCGGCGGCGGCGGCGGCGGACGGGAAGAAGGGCGGGGTGCTGCAGGGGCGGTACGAGATGGGCCGTGTGCTGGGCCACGGCAACTTCGGGCGCGTGCACGTCGCCCGGGATCTGAGGACCGGGCAGAGCGTGGCGGTGAAGGTGGTCGCCAAGGAGAAGGTCGTGCGCGCCGGGATGGTGGAGCAGATCAAGCGGGAGATCGCCGTGATGAAGCGCGTCTCCCACCCCAACATCGTCGAGCTCCACGAGGTGATGGCCACGCGCTCCAAGATCTACCTGGCGCTCGAGCTCGTCCGCGGCGGCGAGCTCTTCGCCCGGATCGTGCGGTCCGGGCGCGTCAAGGAGGACGTCGCGCGCCTCTACTTCCGCCAGCTCATCTCCGCCGTCGACTTCTGCCACGCGCGCGGCGTCTACCACCGCGACCTCAAGCCGGAGAACCTGCTCCTCGACGAGGCGGGGAACCTCAAGGTGGTCGACTTCGGCCTTAGCGCGCTCGCCGACCACGCCCGCGCCGACGGGCTCCTCCACACCCTCTGCGGCACGCCGGGCTACGCCGCGCCGGAGGTGCTCCAAGACAAGGGCTACGACGGCGCCAAGGCCGACCTCTGGTCCTGCGGCGTCATCCTCTACGTGCTCCTCGCCGGCTCCCTCCCGTTCCAGGACGACAACATCGTCACCATGTACACGAAGGTGCAGCGCGGTGACTACCGCTGCCCGCCGTGGCTCTCCACGGACGCGCGCAGGCTCATCCCCAGGCTGCTCGACCCCAACCCCGCCACCCGCATCACCGTCGCGGAGCTCGTCGAGATGCCGTGGTTTAAGAAGACGTCCATCGCCAGGCCTGTAAGCGTGGAGCCGCCAGTCGATCCTGCGCGCGCCAAGGAGGCCGGCGACAAGGACGAGCCCGAGACGATGAATGCGTTCCACCTGATATCACTCTCCGAGGGATTCGACCTCTCGCCGCTGTTCGAGGGCCGCTCGTCGACCGGGCGGCGGGAGGGCGGCATGCTGTTCGCGACGCGGGAGCCGGCGAGAGGCGTGGTCTCCCGGCTCGAGGAGGTCGCTGCGCGTGGCGGCGGGCAGATGCGTGTCACCAAGAGCGGCGCCGGGGGCGTGCGCTTCGAGGGCGCGGGGCGTGGCGGGCCTAAAGGCCGGCTCGCCGTCGCAGCCGAGATCTTCAGCGTGACTCCTTCTGTTCTCGTGGTCGACGTCAAGAAGGACGGGGGCGACACACTCGAGTACCGCTCCTTCTGCAGCGAGCACCTCCGGCCGGCGCTGCAGGACATCGTGTGGGCTGCCGATCCCCCTGCATCAGTCGCACTCGCTGTCTGAAGTTGTCAAAGTCCCAACAATTGCCATTGTTTGTTTCTTTCTTTCTTTCTTTCGTGGTGATGGATTTTCCAGATGGAATTCATTTTTAGAGTCGATTAGTTTGTCAGTGTTAGTGTTGTCTTTGGAAATGACATATTGCAGAACGCCTTGCAATTGCTGCATAATTGCATTGTGTTTGTGATGGTTCTTGGTTACGTCTGAATGACAGTATCTTCTCTAAGCCAATATTGCTTGCATGATTGTTGTTTTTATCAGAAAATAGTGTGATTCAATCAAATTTTCTCTTTGATTCGCACTATTAGGAGAACATAGTAATTGAAGAACACATTAATAATAGGCTGTTCGTGCAAAACATTGATTGTGAAAAAAATGCAGCAATTTTTGGTGGTTGCTTAATTTGTAGGAACAGAAAAAACATCGGAATACTATTCAAATCAAGATTCAAACAAATGTGAACGACGTGGATTATTATTATGCAACTCGTTCCTTTGGAACCAATTTATATGAATCAAATGGATGAACAGTGCCATCAAAGGGATTTTTCTTATTCATATGTTCCTCCCATTTCTTATGAATCGACCCCAACCTCGCCGGCGAATTGGTTGTTTGTTTTACATGAATAGAAAAATATTAACATACTAAAAACATATGCAAATCAAATTGAAACAAATGTGAACGTCGACCATTATTATGCAACTTATGGCATTTGTCTTATTCTTTGTGCATAAAAATGTAAAAGAAGAGGTTTGAATGAGTTTAAAATTTCTTTCTGTGTCCTTTGGACCAAATTCATATGAATTTTCTTTTCAGCAACCACATATATTTCATTAATAGAAAAACATGTTACATGAACACACAAATGTGAAAACTAAAAGACAGACCAGGAGAAAACATATTTCCTGGAAACTTTGCAGATAAAACTCTAAAGGATAGAAAAAAATATAGAACCATTCTTAGGGGTTCCTACACTCGCCGAAATTAGCGGCCGCCGCCAAACTCCAACGCTGCGTCGACGCACGTTGGAAAAGACGCCAAGCCTTCACCATTGCCAGTTCCAAATAAGCACCATCGCCAACGAGTCTTTGTGAGTACTAGCACGCTGCAAGCAGCGAGGCACATGTCGTTGTGGCACGTCAATCAGGGACGTACCCGTGCTTTATTGGACCAAGGTCCACCGCATCCCGTTGACGAAGTCGGGGAATAGCGTCAGATCCACCACCTCCGGATCAACATCCTCGCTCTAGAGCATCCACCCAGCTTCGGTCCTCAGCGCCGCCGTAGATGACAGTGAATGCTAGCGACATGTCGAGAACCAGATGTCGCCAGATCTAAAGAAAAGCAAGTAGACCTTGCTGCCGATCTGAAGGGTCGCCAAACACACGTTGTCATCAACTCCGAGACGCTGTCGTGAAGGTCGCCGCCGGCGTGGGAGTGGAGTTGAGACAAAATTATTTGCCCGGGCGTCACTCCCACCACCCCAACGATGCACCACAACAGACAAATCCTAACAATAGAACGGAGGAACGATGCCCCCCCTCCCTGCCGGAGCGGCAAGTGGAGGGAGAAGGGACCAGGGCTCTCACCAATGGAGATCGGATAGAACTGTTGCCGCCTGTCACCCGGGAGAAGACGAAGCAAAAACGGTTCGTCCAGATGGGTAATTCATATGAATTAAATAGATAAATAATTTCATTAAAGAGATTTTTCTTATTCATTCAGAGAGGCCATAAATGTGTTTATTGTGAATAGGGTAGCCATGTGCACAACGATATCATAATACTGTATTTTGGTCTTATTTCCGAAGAATAAAATCAGTTTATTCCTAATGAAACCACCGTGTGAGGCCAATATTTCTGTTGCGGTTCCTCCATTCCAAAATATAAGATGTTTTGATATACTATTTGAGCTTAGTAAAATATCTTATAATTTGGGACGGGATAAAGTAGTAAAATGTCAGTTGAATCAGAAAGAGAGGTTGTTTGTTTTCAGAAAAAAAAAGAGAGAGAGAGGTTGCTTGGCACAAAACAAAACAGACTTCTCTAAGGTCTTGTTTGTTTGGGCTTCTGCTTCTGTTTTGCTGCTTTTGGGGTCCAAAAAGCAGCAGCCCAAACAAACAGCAAAAAATTACAAAGCATTTGTGAGAAGCGCTGCCACCAAATACACTGCGAGGCACGAAGCAGGTCGAGACCTGCTTCCCGAGCTGTGCCCCGCTTCCCGAGTGGCAAATTGACCGAGCTGTCCCCTACCCTTCACATTATTTACCCCAAAACTGCCATCGTATATACGTGCTCCATAGCCTCCCAAACCGACGCCCCTCTCCCCATTTTCCTCCTCTCCGCCCAGACAAAACCGGCGGCGGCGCCCAGACGAACACGAGGGACTCCGAAATGGACCGCCGCCGCAGCACGCATCTCCGTTCCCAAATACAGGCAGCCGGACTTGACCGCCGCCGCAGCCCACGCCTCCAACCCCGAACCCAGGCGAGCGAGGAGGGACTAGGAGCGACCCGCCGCCGCAGCCCGCGCTTCCATCCCCAAATCCGCGCGAGCGAGGAGGGCGCCTCCATGACCAGCCGCAGCACCTCGCCCGCGGCGGCCGCCTCCCTGCCGGACGACGCCCTCCCGCCCCCGTTTCCGGCCGCCATCCCCACCACTGCCCGCCGCCGCCCCAGGGCTCGTCCCCCGCTCGGTTCCCGTCCCCGTTTCCGGCCGCTGCCCTTCCCAACCTCGACCGCCGCCCTTCCCCGCCGCCAGCGCCACCGTTCGCCGTCCCCGCCGTCCTAGCTCCCCTCCCGTCGCCCTTCCCTGCCGCCAGGGCTGCCATCCCCTGCAGCGGCCAACGACCTGCTGCAGCGGCCGCCGCCGACCTGCTCCGATCTGCAAGGATATTGTTAATGTGTATTGTTAATTATTTGCTGCTTGAGCTATTGTTTATGTGTATTGTTAATTGAAAATCTGCAAGGATATGTAGGTAGATTTGCATACATTTGTAATATAATTGCCACAAAAATTTCGACTTACAGGCCAAAAGAAAAAAAATCCATAAGCCTGACAAATAAATCCAAAATTATCGTAACAATCTCGTATATTAGAAAAATAACCGGTAAATTGAGGCAATTCAGCTCTTAAACATTATAATTATGTAAGTAAATAGTCAGAAATAGCTAATTTGTTCAAAATAGCATTTGTACAACATCTCTTTCGGGCACATGTGAAGAAGTGAAAAACTTGTTGCTCTTTTGGGTTGATGAGATATGTCTTGTAATATAAATGTCACAACACTCTCGTATTATCTTGAATATATGTAATTTTTTATATTTAATATGAACAAGTCTCGTAAAACAGTCAAAAATAGTTGATTCGTGTCAAATCAGCAGTTAAACTACTTCTTCAAAATTCAGGGGCATTTCAGAGATTTCATCATTCATCACAGCTGCAGCAGCTATTAACAACACTCCTGCCAAACATCAAATCTCTGCTTCTCACAGCTGCTTTTTCGCAGCTCAACAGCTACAGCTGCTTCTCAAAAGACTTAAACCACTGATATAATTCGAAGCTATCGTAGCAATGTTTGAGACAACAACCGAAAGGACCTGACCTTCCGCAGCGGAGGGAAGAACGAAACCCCGTTTACAACGACACGCACTGCTCAAATCTGTGTGCGGCGCCGCTGCAGCTGCTGAAACGTCGCTGCTGAAACGTGAAAGAAGCCGTTCTCCGGTTCTCCCCACTCTGGAATATGAACACCCGTGCGCTGCGCTCAAACGTCAGGGACACTGAACCAGACCATCGTTTTGTCCTCGCTTTGTATACCAACTTAGTTTGCACTTGGTAGAAATTTCCTTTTTAAACTGTCTGAGATCACCCTTTCTGCGTAGTATTACCTTGTCTTCGGAGTGATTGTTTCGTACTCGTTCTGTGCAGACCTCACTTGTCTAATACCAGTGCCATAAACATGTTTTGCTATGACTCATCGCTCTGCTTCGTGCATAAATACCAGTCACAGCATTTGGTCCACGTTTTGCACGTGGGAGAACTGAAAACGAGCCAGTCCTCCGCAAAGTTTTTCCCCTTTGCCGATAATGCAATGCCCTATCAGCAGGGTTGCAGTGCCTTTTGAATAGTCCTCTTTGAGCCTTGAATATATAAAGCAAATTATTATTTGATTTAATCCGAATAAAAAGTAGATATAGCATGATAATTAAACTAGAAAATAAACTAATCATGCAAACCAACGAAGTAGATGAACATATTACATCTAGTCAAGAGACTAAATCTAATCCGATTGCTAGAACTAGAAACTCTAGCGAGATTTCAAATACCCCCTCCATCCCACCAAAAGTGTTTTAATTTTGTAAAAAAATTGAATGTATCTATCTACTAAATAGTGTTTAGATACATCAATTTTTGATAAAATCGAGACACTTTTGGTGAGACAAAGGAAATATAAAAGACAAGATCATATCTCAAATAGAAAAGGCAGAATCACATACGGTGCAACCGGAGTAGGCGTGTTCACCCTTCACCCGTACTTATTGTCCGATCCTTATATGTACACCGGAAGATGGGATGGGGAAGACGTCGCATGTGTTAAGTGATTCCCTAGGGTTCACACTGTGTTGTTATATAGTGCCGACCAGGTAAGGTGTGGGGTGCAACACACGTCCAAGTCAACACAACACATTGAGGAGCATGTCGACCTCGATAGTTTGTTGAAAGCGCTGGGCGGTGTCACTCGATGTAACACATGAACCTGATAGTTTGTCCTGGGCCTTGGAGTCATCGAGCAAGCTTTCGGTGCAGCCCCTATACCGCAAGCTTTGCTAAGGGACGGAAACGAAATATTATAGTGAACTGTGGAAGATAGTTGTCCCGCTTAAAGTTTGAATTTTTCTCTGGCAGCTGGTCCGAAAGCAATTGCCCTCCAATGGTAACATCTACCAAATGCACGACCAATCTTCGGGCCTCTGTGCTCTGTGTGAGGAATATGAGGACACAAACCACATGTTTTTCTTGTGCCCTCTAGCCAAATTCCTACGGAGTGCAGTTAGGGAACTGTTAGGATGCTCCTAGAACCCCTTGTGTTTCGCAGACATATACATGATCCCACATACTTGCATAGGCCAAACTAAGCGGGTCCTCTGGATGTATTGTGCGGCTTTATGCTGGACGTTGTGGAACATTAGGAACAAGTTCACTATTGAGGGAACTTTCCTGGCTCGTCCTTGATGCCTTGTATAAATGGTCCATGTACTTGCAGGCGTGAAGACCAGTGGCTAGGCGGCAAGATCGTGTGGCAGTGGAGCTGACGATTGGCAAAATCCATGCGCTCCACAACACCATTCAAGATGCTCCATCTTAGGGGCTCTTGTTATCTTGCTTGTATTCCATACCCGAGTTTCTAGCAGTGTTTAGCGTTGGGGCGTAGACTCGCGGCTACCGATTTGTGTGTTGTGTGCTGTTTTTGGATGCTGGTGTCGTGTGTTCTTGTTGATATTGGTTTTCTTTCAGACTTTTTTGTAGCGCTGCCGTAGTGGTTTTATTAATTTAATGCCGGGCTCAACTTGAGCCTTCCGTCTAACGTCAACACAACCCACGAACTAGGAAATCTAGGGAAAAACTGATTGATGTGTGGCGCGGGGAGGTGAGGTAGGCGGCGGAGGAAGAGGAATGTGTGTGAACTCCTTCGCTTCTCACTCACTTTGTGTGAGTGAAAGAGCTCACGTTATAAACCACTCCAACTATTTTTCAACTAGCAATGTGAAACTAAATTTTAGTTCAACCCATTGCCATACATGAATGAGCCATATGAGAATTTCAAAACTTGTATTAGGCTAGAGGTTAAGGTCCACTAGCAAATTCCAACATTTGGAGATGGTGAGAGGCTGGTTCAAGTGCCAACCTTTTTTGGCCTATGTTTTTTTTAAAACTAACATTGTATATACAAAGATATTTGTTGATTTACTCTGAAAAATAGAATATTTTACTTACTATGGAGCCTAATAAAACATCATACTAATATAACTTATCCAGAATTGGCAATAGCCCTTTTGCTGAAGGAGGCGTGCTTATAGCATGTGTACATCTGATTTAAGCTTCTTGGTGGTCGATTAATTATAATAGAAGTCACATATATATAGAGAGTAATAAACTACCTCCACAAAAAGGATGATGTGCCTTGTAATTAAAGATGAGAGAGATAATTGAAGAACTTCACATAAACCGGTTCTACATGGAAAATAGCTCTAAGAATAAAAAAATACAGAATTATGTTATCACCGTACAAGACACTGTCCACTATCACTAGTAGAAAACAGGGCTTTCGTCCAGCACCCCTGGGAGCTATAGTCCCGGTTAAAAAATGAACCAAGATTAATGGCGGCCATTGGTCCCGATTTATCCTAGAAACCCTTTAGTCCCGGTTCGTTTGAAACCTTTAGTTCCGGTTGGTATTACGAACCGGGACTAAAGGGGTGGCAGCAGGTTGCCTTCGGGCAAAAAGCTTACCAACCGGGACTAAAGGTCTACCGGTTGGTATTACCCGATTGGTAAAATGAACCGGGACTAAAGGATTAATAGGTTTTTTGAGTCCCTACTGTTGGAGATATGCCCAAGAGGCAATAATAAAGTGGTTATTATATATCTTTGTGTTTATGATAAATGTTTATATACCATGCTATAATTGTATTAACCGAAACATTGATACATGTGTGTTATGTAAACAACAAGGAGTCCCTACTAAGCCTCTTGTATAACTAGCTTGTTGATTAATAGATGATCATAGTTTCATGATCATGAACATTGGATGTTATTAATAACAAGGTTATATCATTATGTGAATGATGTAATGGACACACCCAATTAAGCGTAGCATAAGATCACATCATTAAGTTCATTTGCTATAAGCTTTCGATACATAGTTACCTAGTCCTTCGACCATGAGATCATGTAAATCACTTATACCGGAAGGGTACTTTGATTACATAAAACGCCACTGCGTAAATGGGTGGTTATAAAGGTGGGATTAAGTATTCGGAAAGTATGAGTCGAGGCATATGGATCAACAGTGGGATTTGTCCATCCCGATGACGGATAGATATACTCTGGGCCCTCTCGGTGGAATGTCGTCTAATTAGCTTGCAAGCATATGAAAGGTTCATAAGAGACCACATACCACGGTACGAGTAAAGAGTACTTGTCATGAGACGAGGTTGAACGAGGTATAGAGATACCGATGATTAAACCTCGGACAAGTAAAATATCGCGTGACAAAGGGAATCGATATCGTATGTAAATGGTTCATTCGATCACTAAGTCATTGTTGAATATGTGGGAGCCATTATGGATCTCTAGATACCGCTATTGGTTATTGGTCGGAGAGAGGTCTCAACCATGTCTGCATAGTTCGCAAACCGTAGGGTGACACACTTAAGGTTTGATGTCGTTTAAGTAGATATGGAATATGGAATGAAGTTCGAAGTTTTGTTCGGAGTCTCGGATGGGATCTAGGACATCACGAGGAGTTCCGGAATGGTCCGGAGAATAAGATTCATATATAGAAAGTCATTTTATAAGTTTGAAAATGATCCGGTGCATTTATGGAAGGTTCTAGAAGGTTCTAGAAAAGTCCGGAAGAAATCACTATGGAAGGTGGAGTCCCGGAGGGACTCCACTAGCATGGCCGGCCAACCCTAAGGGGGGGGAGTCACAAGTGGACTCCACCTAAGGTGGCCAGCCACCCCCCCTCAAGGAAAGCTGGGAGTCCCACCTTGAGTAGGACTTCCCCCTTGAGTAAGTTTCCCACCTATGGCATGTTTTGTTGTTGGGGTCTTATTCGAAGACTTGGACTACAACTCTTGGGGGCTTCCACCTATATAATGAGGAGCCAAGGGGAGGGGCCGGCCACCCCAAGCCATCTAGGCCGCAGCCACCAAGTGGCCGACGCCCTACACCCCCTCTCCCCCCAAACCCTAGCGCCCCTCCTCCACATACTACTACCGCAGCGCATAGGCGAAGCCCTGCCGGAGTTCTCCACCACCACCGCCACCACGCCGTCGTGCTGCCGGGATTCCGAGGAGGATCTACTACTTCCGCTGCCCGCTGGAACGGGGAGGAGGACGTCGTCTTCATCAACACCGTACATGTGACCGAGTACGGAGGTGCTGCCCAATTGTGGCACCGTCAAGATCTTCTACGCGCTTTTGAAAGCGGCAAGTGATCATCTTCTACAACAACGAGATCTAATCTCGTAGGCTTTGGAAATATTCAAGGGTTAGTCTCGTGATCCCCTCGTTGCTACCGTCTTCTAGATTAGATCTTGGCTTGTGTTTTTGTTCTTGCGGTAGGAAATTTTTTGTTTTCTATGCTACGAATCCCATCAGTGATATGAGAGCCGTGTCTATGCATAGATTGGTTGCATGAGTAGAACACAATTGTTTTGTGGGCGTTGATGCTTTGTTGTCTTTATTTCGAGTACTTTGCATCTTTGTGGCATAGTGGGATGAAGCGGCTCGGGCTAACTTTACATGACCGCGTTCATGAGATTTGCTCCACGCTCAACATGCAACTTGTATTGCATAAGTGGCTTTGCGGGTGTCTGTCTCTCCTACTATAGTGAAGATCCAATTTACTTTTTCTATTGACAACACTAGTATCACCGTTGTGGTTCATGTTCGTAGGTAGATTGGATCTTACTCGAAAACCCTAAACCACGTAAAATATGCAAACCAAATTAGAGACGTCTAACTTGTTTTTGCAGGGTTTGGTGATGTGATATGGCCATAATGTGATGATGAATATGTATGAGATGACCATTATTGTATTGTGGCAACCGGCAGGAGCCTTATGGTTGTCTTTAAATTTCATGTTGAGTAGTATTTCAAAGAAGTTGTAATAGTTGCTACATGAGAGAACAATCATGAAGACGGCACCATTGACCTTGACGCTACGCCGACGATGATGGAGATCATGCCCGTTGATGATGGAGATCATGTCCGTGCTTTGGAGATGAAGATCAAAGGCGCAAAGACAAAGGGGCCATATCATATCACATATGAATTGCATGTGATGTTAATCCTTTTATGCATCTTATTTTGCTTAGATCGCGACGTTAGCATTATAAGATGACCCCTCTCACTAAATATCAAGATAATAAAGTGTTCATTGATGACGCGTGAAGCACACCCCCGTTGGGAACCCCAAGAGGAAGGTGTGATGCGTACATCAGCAAGTTTTCCCTCAGTAAGAAACCAAGGTTATCGAACCAGTAGGAGATGAAGGCCACGTGAAGGTTATTGGTGAAGGAGTGTAGTGCGGCGCAACACCAGGGATTCCGGCGCCAACGTGGAACCTGCACAACACAATCAAAATACTTTGCCCCAACTTAACAGTGAGGTTGTCAATCTCACCGGCTTGTCTGTAAACAAAGGATTAAACGTATGGTGTGGAGAATGATGTTTGCTTGCAAAGAACAACAGAGAACAATGATTGCGGTAGGTTGTATTTCGGATGTAAAAGAATGGACCGGGGTCCACAGTTCACTAGTGGTGTCTCTCCAATAAGATAAATAGCATGTTGGGTGAACAAATTACAATTGGGCAATTGACAAATAGAGAGGGCATAACAATGCACATACATATCATGATGACTACTTGTTGCGGTCAGAAACCCACCGGCGGGCAGCGACGGGCAACACCGTAGAGCCGGGAATCTCCCGGGATCGCGGGCTGGCCCCGGTCCCTCCGAGCGACGGCCCGCAAAGCCTTCCGCACGCACGTCCGATGCTGATGCAAGGGCGTGCCACCCGACCTATACCCGGTCGGGAAGGTGTTGGATGATGCCTCGCTTAGTTTCTCGCATGGCATACACGTAAACGTTAAATACGAGCCTCGATCGGCTCTCGAGTTATCCCGTGAATCGGCTCAAAGAGCCGATCCACCCATGATACGTACGAGGTGTACGATCGGATGGTGGTCCCGCTTGATCAAGATAAAGCTAAAGCGACCTACTACGATCCGGGGTTTTCACCGCATAATCGGAACATCCTACTCGTGATCGAGCTCGGCGGCCACGCACGGTGATCGTAAACCGACCCTAGACAAGGCCTAAAAACCAACACGAAGTTGATCCTCGGAACATCCCGTCTAGGGCTAGCAAACTACACCCTACGCGCCACCGGATCCTTCGACCCGTTTGTAAGGCCTAACAATGCAGATATTAAACTAATCCTTGAAGAACAAGGAGCAATCATAACGGATCGGATCTACTAAACAATGATCAAGCGGGTTGCCGCCCTTACACCCAGGATAGGCGTAAGGGCGGCTAGATGCCTAAGGGTTGCACGACGATAGCATATGATACGAAGAACAATGCTAACCCTAAAACATCTATGATAACTACGTTGCTCGCCATCAAAAAGGCTTCGATACGAGCAACGCATGAACGGCGAATAAACGTGTAGCTGCCTAGATCGCAAGATGCGATCTAGGCAGCATGGTGCTTACCCGGAAGAAACCCTCGAGACGGGGAGTTGGAGATGCGCCGAGATTGGTTTGTGGTGAACGTGATTGTTGTTTATTTCATAAACCCTAGATACATATTTATAGTCCGGGGGACTTTCTAATTCAGGCGTGCACCTAACCGTGCACGGGTTAAACTCTAACTTCTAAACGACACGTATCCTACTATGTTACATATACATGGGCAAACTAGCCCAAACTTGGTATGGAAGGCCGATTCATGTATTTCTTCTATGTATATTCTTCAAGCCCATCTCCAATCGCGGCCCACCTCTGATCTGGTCAAATTCTGGTGATAACACATGCCCCCCTGGTTTTGGAAATGACATTTCCAAAATCATTACGCTTTTCTTTCGTCGGTCATGTCGTGGCAGAGCAGAACTGCCACGGAATCTTCCATCATTTCGCCTCGCCTCCTGGGCTTCTCTGCACGAATTGATAATTTCGGCACCACGTCCTCGAGAACCGTCACGACATTAAATCTCCACTACACCCCCTTTATTTATCTATGCCGAACGGTTCACCACTTCATCCCCCTGCTCTGTTCTGTCCGCCAGCGCCCAAAAAACCCTCTTCCCTTGTAGCAATGTCTTCCTCTTCCTCTTCCTCCTCAGGCCTCCCCCTCCAATCTTCGCCGAAGAGCAAGAGCGAAGACGACCTCCACTCCGGGGCGAACCCCATCTCCTCCGACAAGGAGGAGAAAGGAGAAGAAGAGAAGAAAGAGGCCCCCTCCTCCGCCAGGCACCAGCCGACGAAGCGCTCCCGCATGTGGGCGGACAGCGAGGACGATGATGAAGACGAGGAAGGAGAAGAAGAGGAGGAGGATGATTCCTCCTCTTCCGCTGGGTATCCGCCGACGAAGCGCCTCCGCACTTGGGCGGACAGCGAGGATGATGATGATGACGAGGAAGAAGAAACTCCGGCCGAAGGCTTGGGCAGCAGCGACGAGGACTTCTCCGAGAGTAGCGCCGACGGCAACTCCGATGCCGACGATGATGCTAGCAAGGATTAGCGATGTAGGATTAGTAGTCCCTGAGCAATCGGCTCTTCTTTTGTAAGAAATTGCGTTTATCAATGAAGAATTTCCCCAATTTGATTTTGCCGATTCCCTTTTATGCTAATTTAGCCGATTGTCAACTCGGTCAATGTTCAATGAGCCGATGGCAACGCATCGGTTCCCCATAATCCGCTCTTCACTTTTTCGACTCAGGAGTGACCGTGAACTTGGTCAATGTCTAATAAGCCGATGCTAACGCACCAGTCCTTCATTTCTCCAACTGATGCCCTTGAGTTCTGGTGGACAATGTGGAAGACCAACGCCTCTAAGAGAGCCCCAGAACCGCTGCTGAAACGACTTGACGCTGAAGCTGATACCTCCGGATATTCAGATATTCAGTGATATTCTCTTCAATGATATTCTTCAAACCTGCCCAATCCCCTTGAAGAAGATTATGATGGAGGGTCAGCCGATGAAATCTCAATCGGCTTCTTAAGAACAGAATATCTACGCAGTCAGTTGCCCCCCGAGCCTCAATCAAGGCGAGAACAGCAGTGAGCCAACCAAATGTGCCACCATCGGCTTCCAAGTCATAATGCAGAGCCAGCAGATTTCAACAAAATCGGCTCCCCAGAGCAGAGAACCTTCAGGGTGAGCTGCCCCCCGAGCTTTTCCAGTCCACTTCTTGCGTCTTGCTGATCAGATCGGCTCCTTACCTTTGGCGGATTGATGCAACCCATCCTTAACCTGATCTGCACGTCCATGCCGTTCTTGTTGTTGATCAGGGTTGTGATCCCTCAAACTTGCCCCAGCTGATGTTGCGGACTCAAATACTTGCAAAAAGAAGTTGGAGGTTCTTGGAGAGAGGATCTAAGCCACCAAACAATTCCATTGAGGAGTTCTTCCAATAGAGCCTCTCCATGTAACTCGATACCTGCTCCATTGGGCTTATAACAGCTTGTACCTCTGGAGTCGATGGCCATGCATCGGCTTTTTATCCTTAAGTCGATGTCTGCGCATCGGCTGTGCTTAAATTTTTTTGAATTTTTATGGCCGATTTATGTATCGGCCCCCATACTTCAATACCCATCATCAAAGAATATCTTGGGCTCGCTGGGCATTTGAAAGACACTTCCACTTCATATCCTCGTGTTTTATCCAACTAGGTGCCCCCGAGCCGATTCTTTCAAGTAATTGAGGGTATCGGCTCTTCGAGTATTCCCTGTTGGATCAAATGCTGAACCCGAGCAGTAATGTATGGTGAGGATAATTTTGGCCGATTGCTGGAATCGGCCTCCATGTTGCTTGCTCGATGAAGGTTTTGCAATGTTCCTCCATAAATCCTTGGGGCCGATCACACGGATCGGCATCGCCACGTTTGTCCATCGATGTTGCTTTTGTTACACGGTCGGGCCGGTGGATAAAACCAGCCTAACCCCGTCCTTTGTCACGTCGATGCGCTCGCAGTCGTCCAAATTGATGCTCGAGAGTGGCTCTTGGCCCGATGTCTCCCAAACATTCATGCCGGCCGTTGAAATCTCGGCTGAATCATCTGCGTGGACAACTTCTACTTCATCTCCATCCCATCGTATTAGGCATTGGTGCATCATGGATGGAATGCAACGATTGGCGTGGATCCAATCTCTTCCTAGTAGGACAGCATAGGAGCTCTTGTTGTCGACAATAAAGAACGTCGTAGGGACGGTTTTCCTTCCTACGGCCGGATCCACGTTCGTAACACCTTGTGCGTCGGATGCTTGGCCGTTGAAATCGCTCGGTGTCACATTGGTCTTGATCGGATCCGAGCTAGAGCGTCCCAACCGACGTAGCATGGAGTATGGCATAATGTTAATCGCCGCTCCGGTGTCCACCAACATCTTGTTGACAGGCTGCCCATTAATGTAACCTCGCAAGTACAGGGCCTTCAGATGCCTGTAGCTTCTCTCTCGTGGCTTCTCAAAGATGATCGGCCGTGGGCCGCAGTCAAGTTGTGCCACAGGTGCTTCGTCTAATCCTGGAGCACTAAACTCCGTTGGAAGGATGAAGACCATGTTTGTGCCAGCCGATGTCTCATCATCGGCTTTCTTTTGTCTGGGGCGCCACTCTTTCCTTTGTGGCCGACCTTCTTCATCCAGGGTTCGCTGAATTTTAGCGGCCAGATCAGGCCGCGCCTTCCTCAACGTGTGCGGTATAACCTTTCAGCCTTCCTCCAACCCACGTAGACGCTGAACCCTTCGCTTTTGGGAACGGCTGAGCCCATCAGGGCACCACCTTGGCCGATGATACTTGTCTTCTTCTTCATCATCGTCCTCTAGTTCCTCGAGATCTTCCACCCGAGCGTACTCAGCATGCTTGTTCCGAGGCGGGAGATGCCCTAGACGTTTGAACACGGACACGTTAGCTGCATCCTTCTTCTTTTGTTTACATTCTGGACAGTTGCCGATTGTAGGCAATCGGCTCATTCCTGAATCCCAGCAGTGTCTGAAGAAGGGGCAGTCCCAGTGCCTATCCACGTCGTCTTGCTCTCTCGACTTTTCCTCGGCGTGGCGCTCATATCGCTCCTCGTCGCGATCATGCCGACGACGTCTCCTGTCGTCCCTAGCCAGACGATCTTTTTCATCATCGTCGTTGTATCGCCGGCGTTGGTCGTACTGACCCACATACTTGTTGAGAAGGTGATCGTAGAGAGGTCGCCGATATCTTACGTTCCTCACTTCTCCCTCTCGTGATGTAGCGCTTGCCATCGTGACGGAGCCGATCGCGTGGAGCGGCTTCCTCTCGTATCCTTGCTATGAGAGCAGCTGCCCTCATCTCCGTCCTTACCGCAGTGGTGCCCAGGCCCTACCATGTTGATATTGCACGAGAAAGCCGGCTGGCACCCTCCATGGTAAGTATACTCCACCATGTTAACGGCGGGGAAGGGGTGTGTGTCGACCTTCATGGCGTACCGGCTGAAAATTAGCCGCCCTTGTTCTATCGCCATTTGGACCTCGTTGACGCCACACCCTGCAGTCGTTGGTGGCGTGGGTGAACGTGTTATGCCATTTGCGTATGGCTTTCCGTTCAGCTCTTGCACCGTGGGGATCTTGTGGCCTTCGGGTAACTTTAGCCGCTTCTCCTTGAGTAAGAGGTCGAAAATCTGCTCAGCTTTGGTCACGTCGAAGTCAAACCCTTTTGGAGGACCTTGTGGCTTAACCCACTTACAGGACACGGGGCTTGCCCCCGAGTCCATTCAGCCATCGCTACCTCTTGATCTCCCGCAGACACCTTCATCTTCATCCGCCTCAACCAGGACCACCGCGCGCTTGAATTTATCCCGGTAAACATCCGGGTGGCGCCGTTCATATGCCGACGCCTTCGCACCATGTGCGCCGGTGAAGGGTAGTTCCGCTTGGGAGGCCACGTCCTTGATCGATGATGAGAGACCCACCACCGCCAACTCGATCGCTTCTTTTTCACTTACATGAACCGAATAGCATCGGTTCCTAACGGTCCCGAAGCGCCGGACGTATTCCGCCACCGTTTCCCGCGCTTCGTCGTACTTGTGCTAGATCGGCAATGCCAGCCTCGGAAGTCTTCGAGTGATACCGCACGTGGAACTCGTTCTTCCAACCGCTTCCAAGTCCGGATTGAGTTTGGTGGCAGCGATGTGTACCACCCGAAAGCCGATCCCGTGAGGGACCGCGCGAAGAACCTCACACGCAGCTCGTCCGATGCTGAGATCGTGCCCGACCTGTGCCAAATATCGGCTCACATGCTCGATGGAGCCGGAACCATCCGATCCACTAAACTTTGTGAAGTCAGGGAGCCGATATTTGGGTGGTAGCGGGATCAATTCGTACTCGTTGGGGTACGGCTTGGAATAGCCGATTGTCCTCTTTTTCGGCATCATGCCGAACTGGTCTTTCGTAATCATACAAATCTGATCCGCGGTGATGGCCGCAGGCGTCGAACTCCGAAGATTCGCCGGGTGGCATACTTAGCCAGCCATGCTTGCTTTTCCAGCTCCGAGCCAACCGCAGGAGCTGAGCTCGGAGGTTTGTCGGAGTGGCGTACTTAGCTAGCCACGTCCGCTTCTCAAGATCCGTTCCCGACGTTCCTCCCGCCGTTCCGAAGTCCCCGCCGTTGCGCCTCGGTTCGAGAGTGCCCGGCCATCGCAGCCTCGGCACGTATGCGCACGTGTATCCGTGGGGGATCTCCTTGGGCGCCTCATGTAAGAATTGGTAGTCACTAGGGTCACCACCAATCTTGTAGACGACGTATGCCGATGAACTCGGCACTTCCGGTGCTGCCAACGCGAACGGCAGCGGTGGACGGGACCGGAGTGGCATCTCTCCTTGGTAAGTCCCCGAGCTGGTCCCGACGGAGAATACCGGTGGCTCATGATTTCCTGGATCACGCGCGAGCGACACGCTCCAAAGTGTTCACCAGGCTCTCGAGTGGCGGTGCGCCGAATGAGCCACCATGAAGTTGATCTCCCGACGCAGCGACCCGGTGCGTTCTTCCGACGGGGAGGACAGGTCCACTCCATCGAGCGCGCTTCAGGCGAGAACCCCTTCCACCCGATGCCATGTGAGCGGGTTCTCGTGAAAAGAGCCGATGAGGTCGGCTTCGAGGACCGCTTTGATCTCGTCATGCTTCTTCTTGAGCTCCTCGCTCGGATCCTCGTACTTGACCGGAGTGCCTTCCGCCATCTCGGATGTAGATGGCGATGCGGTGGATGTCGAAGATGGTCCCACCGGGCGTGCCGAATGTGTTGCGGTCGGAAACCCACCGGCGGGCAGCGACGGGCAACACCGTAGAGCCGGGAATCTACTCGGGACTCGCGGCTGGCCCCGGTCCCTCCGAGCGACGGCCCGCAAAGCCTTCGCACGCACGTCCGATGCCGATGCAAGGGCGTGCCACCTGACCTATACCCGGTCGAGAAGGTGTTGGATGATGCCTCGCTTAGTTTCCTGCATGGCATACCCGTAAACGTTAAATACGAGCCTCGATCGGCTCTCAGGTTATCCTGTGAATCGGCTCAAAGAGCCGATCCACCCATGATACATACGAGGTGTACGATCGGATGGTGGTCCTGCTTGATCAAGATAAAGCTAAAGCGACCTACTATGATCTGGGGTTTTCACCGCATAATCGGAACATCCTACTCGTGATCGAGCCTGGCGGCCACGCACGGTGATCGTAAACCGACCCTAGACAAGGCCTAAAAACCAACACGAAGTTGATCCTCGGAACATCCTGTCTAGGGCTAGCAAACTACACCCTACGCGCCACCGGATCCTTCGACCCGTTTGTAAGGCCTAACAATGCAGATATTAAACTAATCCTTGAAGAACAAGGAGCAATCATAACGGATCGGATCTACTAAACAATGATCAAGCGGGTGCCGCCCTTACACCCAGGATAGGCGTAAGGGCGGCTAGATGCCTAAGGGTTGCACGACGATAGCATATGATACGAAGAACAATGCTAACCCTAAAACATCTATGATAACTACGTTGCTCGCCATCAAAAAGGCTTCGAGTACGAGCAACGCATGAACGGCGAATAAACGTAGTGCTGCCTAGATCGCAAGATGCGATCTAGGCAGCATGGTGCTTACCCGGAAGAAACCCTCGAGACGGGGGAGTTGGCGATGCGCCGAGATTGGTTTGTGGTGAACGTGATTGTTGTTTATTTCATAAACCCTAGATACATATTTATAGTCCGGGGGACTTTCTAATTCAAGCGTGCACCTAACCGTGCACGGGTTAAACTCTAACTTCTAAACGACACGTATCCTACTATGTTACATATACATGGGCAAACTAGCCCAAACTTGGTATGGAAGGCCGATTCATGTATTTCTTCTATGTATATTCTTCAAGCCCATCTCCAATCGCGGCCCACCTCTGATCTGGTAAAATTCTGGTGATAACACTACTATGAGATT
>NC_061508.1:142774364-142821087 GCF_022539505.1 Lolium rigidum | reverse complement strand
TTGTTGATCTTCAGAAATATTGTATCCTGACGGTGCTTTTTCCGGCAGAAATTCGACTCACGGTGAATAATTCTCCAATAATCATGAAACATGCAAAATAGGTGAAATAACATAAGTATCATCTCTAAATATGAAATATATCAATGAATAACAGTAAATTATGATATAAAATAGTGATGCAAAATGGACGTATCACTGATGCTCCTCGCCAGGGACGCGGCACCGAACCTCTTCCGGTATCCTCCGGGAGCGGTAGAGCCAGTCAATCTCCGCCTAGGTCACGTCGGAGCCCATCCAGGCCCCGCGTGTATAAGAGTCGAGGTCGATGGCGGAAGATTGGGCAGCAGCGCCTTGGCTCGAACTGCCGGCTTCTTTTCCTGAGTTACCGGTAACCTGAGCGGAGCTACCGGTATCTTCTTCAGTCTGGGCGAGGTCCGCCTCGAGCCCATCGGAAGCATGCTCAACCGGGGTCTCCTCCCCGGAAGAAGTGGTGGGGGTCTCGCTGTGGTGACTGCTAGCGGGGGATTCTGAAAGATATTCCTCGGAAGACATACTTGCCTAAAGTTCAAGATCTACCTACAAACTGGTTTCCCCAAACCTAGTCTTTCGCGAAGATCTACGAGTAAGAGAAAAAACAAAAGAAAACAGGAAGTAAATACTCTACCGGCCCAAGTGCAATGTGGTGAAGAGGGAGAAAGATATTGTGTCCGCGAGACTGACCTGAGGGCAGCGGAGGGCGACGAAGGCGACGGTCCGCCGGAGCTTAGCGAGCTAGCGGCTAAGGGCGGCGAATGGAGAAGAGGAAGAAGGGATTGCCGTACGGCGCTCTGAGCGAAAGGGGCGAAGAGGCTGTGGTGAATCTCGGCGGGGCAGAGCCCTGCGGAGCTTCTTAGGGAGGTTCGTCGGAGAGCAAGTCGTGGCGGCGAACGACGGCGAGAGGAGCGCGAACGGCGAGGGCTCTAAGTGCTCAGGAAGTTTGGAATGCGAGGAAGAAGACGATGAGGAACTGCAGCGCCCTTAAATAGAGAAAAGAATTCGTGGGCCGGAAACCGCTATGCCCGTGGTGCTTCGCCTCGTGGGCTGCCACGTGGCGCAGAGCTACACGCGTAAAAAACAAGATGCCACAGGGGCCACAAGGATCCGGAACGGTAGCGAGGATCCGGTATGGCACATTAAATGCAAGCGCAGAAGTCGAAGGGAAGTGACCCCTGACACTGGCGCGTCAGAAAAAGTGCGCATGTCTCTGACAGGCACTGTTTCCGAGATATTCTGGACTTCGTCGAGGAAGGTTTAATGGCAGAGCTACCGGAAAAGATCGGTATGATGAGATGGGTTCGGCATAGATGCCAGAAAGTTTTGAACTGGTTACCGGAAGGGTTAAACCGGTACGTTAAGAAGTGGGAACCTGGCATGGTCCGTCGAATAGGATCCGCCGGACTATACCAGCTTCGGGGACTAATGTTGGGGGGATGACCCCCGGTATGCCAAAGGCATGCCAAACTAGCCTTGTTTAGGCTGTAAAGGTACCGGTTTAAAGAATATTCCGGACGATGAAGTTAAGTTCGTGGCTAAGTGAAACTATACCGGTATCCCAGGAGGGGTATACCGGGATAGGCTAAGAAGGTACCGGATTACCGGCACAGGCTACACTGTAGCACGTCGGCAGTCTGGTCAAAGATTCCCTCAAGGGCTAGAGGACAAGGATGAGTGAAGCACTTCAGCTTTAATCGAAGCTCTGAGGCCAAAGCAGATGATGACGTAAAAGCTACCGGAGGATGTCACCGTTCCTGATTAAAAACATACCGGTGTCACCTGCTACCAAAGAGGCTTTGTAAAGTAGTTTGTCTAGTCAAAGATGCCATTAGGGTTTCTTCCCATGTAAGCCACCCTCTCCCCTATATAAGGAGGGGGAGCACACCCTTGCGCGGGACACTCGATTGGTTTTTTTTTTTTTGAGAAAGACACTCGATTGGTAACTGCCATTAGTCGAGTTGCCCACATCGAATGACCATCGACGCGATTCAAGTCCAGTGCTGATAAAATCCTGCTGTCCAGTTCGGGAAAGCAAGTGATTGATTAGTTCCATTGGTCAGCATGTAACCTATAATTCATCATGCAATAAGGAGATCCCGAGTTAGCAGTAGTGCTTGTACTGTGCTTCTTCAACCTCTGGCCAAGGCCAAGTTCATCAATAAAGATACCGGTAATCCATCCGGAACTCACCCTTGTTTTACCAAAACCCTCCCCCGAATCCTCTAGCGCACATTTGGCCCCAACTCAAGCCATCCCATGGCATCTGTCTGTTCACCACGACGACAGTTGGCGCCCACCATGGGGCCAGCAGCTGCGCTTGCTGGAGTTCATATTCGGGCGGGCCTCCTCACCATCTCCGGCGAGCGCGTGGTCACTGGCCTCGTCTACCGCCTCTTCTCGATGGACTTCATCAACGACAACGCTGGCTGCTTCTCCAACAGCGGTAAGTTCCCCAAGAACGGCCGCGTCATTAAGTTCGGCAGCCACCGCGTCTACTACGGCACCGTCCTGGAGCGCCAGTACCTCTCGCCGGTGCTGGTAGCGCCGGACCTGCCAAGGTCTGCAGTTCGCAGCGGCTGCGCCGCCGGCAGCGTGGAGGTGCTGGTGGTTGGTGCGGCTGACGCCGGCAAGGAGGCAGCAGCGGAAGGCACTGGACAGACGAAGTCCGCGCGCACGGCCAAGCCGCCGACCGAGCGTGACCAGGTGGTTGCGGGTGCATCTACAGCGCCACCGGAGACTCCTCTCCAAGCGGCCATGAGCGTGCTTGGTGTGGTTCCTAGTGCATTGGACCCACTAGTCATCTATTGTGACAACATGGGTGCCATCGCCAATGCACAAGAACCAAGGTCACACAAGAAGCTGAAGCGTATCAAGCTGCGTTCTCATTCGATTCGCGAGTACATCGAAGAGGGTGAAGTAAAGATTTTCAAAGTACACACAGATCTGAATGTGGCAGATCCGTTGACTAAAGCTCTCCCTAGGGCAAAGCATGACCAACACTAGAATGCCATGGGTGTTAGGTACCTTACAATGTTATCTAGATTATTGACTCTAGTGCAAGTGGGAGACTGTTGGAGATATGCCCACGAGGCAATAATAAAGTGGTTATTATATATCTTTGTGTTTATGATAAATGTTTGCATACCATGATATAATTGTATTAACCGAAACATTGATACATGTGTGTTAGGTGAACAGAAAGGAGTCCCTAGTAAGCCTCTTGTATAACTAGCTTGTTGATTAATAGATGATCATAGTTTCATGATCATGAACATTGGATGTTATTAATAACAAGGTTATGTCATTGGATGAATGATGTAATGGACACACCCAATTAAGCGTAGCATAAGATCACGTCATTAAGTTCAATTTGCTATAAGCTTTTGATACATAGTTACCTAGTCCTTCGACCATGAGATCATGTAAATCACTTATACCAGAAGGGTACTTTGATTACATCAAACGCCACTGCGTAAATGGGTGGTTATAAAGGTGGGATTAAGTATTCGGAAAGTATGAGTTGAGGCATATTGATCAATAGTGGGATTTGTCCATCCCGATGACGGATAGATATACTCTGGGCCCTCTCGGTGGAATGTCGTCTGATTAGCTTGCAAGCATGTGAATGGTTCACAAGAGATGATATGCCACGGTACGAGTAAAGAGTACTTGTCGTAGACGAGGTTGAACAAGGTATGGAGATACCGATGATCAAACCTCGGACAAGTAAAATATCGCGTGATAAAGGGAATCGGTATCGTATGTGAATGGTTCAATCGATCACTAAGTTATCGTTGAATGCGTGGGAGCCATTATGGATCTCCAGATCCCGCTATTGGTTATTGGTTGGAGAAGAGTCTCAACCATGTCTACATAGTTCACGAACCGTAGGGTGACACACTTAAGGTTTGATGTCGTTTTAAGTAGATATGGAATATGGAATGGAGTTCGAATGTTTGTTCGGAGTCTCGGATGGGATCCAGGACATCACGAGGAGGTCCGGAATGGTCTAGAGAATAAGATTCATATATAGGAAGTCATTTTCTAAGTTTGAAAATGATCCGGTGTATTTATGGAAGGTTCTAGAAGGTTCTAGAAAAGTCCGGAAGAAATCACCATGGAAGGCTCCACCAACCTTGGCCGGCCAGCCAAAGGGAGGAGGAGTCCCAGGTGGACTCCACCTAAGGGGGCCGGCCACCCCACCAAAGGGAAAGGGAGAGTCCCATCCTGAGTAGGTTTCGTCCATATGGCAGTTTTTGAATTGGGGTCATATTCGAAGACTTTGGGCAAACCCTTGGGGGTTCCACCTATATAATGAGGGACAAGGGGAGGGGGCCGGCCACCACAACACCACAAGACCACCTTGGACGCACCCCTCAAGGCACCCAGGCCGGCGCCCCCCTCTCCCCAAACCCTAGCCGCCCCTCCTCCTCATACACCTCTAGTAGTGCTTAGGCGAAGCCCTGCCGGAGTTCTCCACCACCACCGCCACCATGCCGTCGTGCTGTCGGGACTCCGAGGAGGATCTACTACTTCCGCTGCCTGCTAGAACGGGGAAAAGGACGTCGTCATCAACACCGTACGTGTGACCGAGTACGGAGGTGCTGCCCGACTGTGGCACCGTCAAGATCTTCTACGCGCTTTTGAAAGCGGCAAGTGATCATCTTCTGCAACAACGAGATCTAATCTCGTAGGCTTTGGAAATCTTCGAGGGTTAGTCTCATGATCTTCTCGTTGCTCCCATCTTCTAGATTGCATCTTGGCTTGGTTTTCGTCCTTGCGGTAGGATTTTTTGTTTTCTATGCTACGAATCCCATCAGATTATATTTGATGTATGAGATGTTAATTATTGTATAATGGCAACCGGCAGGAGCCTAATGGTTGTCTTTAAATGTGTTAAGACCTGCGTGTATATTCATCATGTAATAGCTTTATTTCAAGTAGCTGTTATAGTAGCTATAAGTGATGGACAACCATGAAGCGGCGTCATGGACCTTGGTGCAATGCTGGTGATGATGGAGATCATGCTCATGTGCTTTGGAGATGGAGATCAAAATCATAAGAAGAAAGGCCATATCATATCACATATTTTGAATTGCATGTGATGTTAATCCTTTATGCATCTTATCTTGCTTAGATCGCGATGGTAGCATTATAAGATGAACCCTCACATTAATATCAAGATAATAAAGTGTTCTCCTCTCGTATGCACCGTTGCTAAAGTTCGTCGTTTTGAAGCATCTCGTGATGATTGGACGTGATAGATTCTACGTTCACATACAACGGGTATAAGCCATGTTGCACACGCGGAAATACTTGGGTTTAATTGATGAGCCTAGCATGTACAGACATGACCACGGAACACAGGAAACTGAAAGGTTGAACACGAGTCATATGGATGATATGATCAACATGTTGATGTTCACCATTGAAGCTACATCATCTCAGGTGATGATCGGATTTGGTGTAGTGAGGATGGATCGTGTGCCACTAAACAACTATGAGGGATGTTGTATTAAGTGGGAGTTCATTAGTAATAATTAGATTAAAACTTGAATTAATTATCATGAACATAGTCTGAATAGTATTTTGAATTAAATTGTAGAATTGGCATATGTTATCTACCATGTGCTAGTATTGTAATTAAGATAGAAACACTGTTAAGTCTAACATGCAACTTTACGGACTGCTACCGTATTGTTAAAGAATCAATAAATGATTAAGTCCTATATCAAACTTTTGGTAAACCTCACATTGCTGATTCAAAGAGCAATGGTTTGAGTTAGTACCTAAAATCATCTTGTCTCCGTAAAACTTGAAGTTCAAATCCGTTTGAAAAGTAAGGAGCTGGAAATTTTGTTTTCAGAAATAAGCAAGGTATGAGTATGATATCTAAGATCTTATTGCAATATGATAGAATATAATCTAGTGAGACTGCATAAACTCATAAGTTTTATGAGAATGTACGAAGGTTGAAGACGCTAGGTGTCCTGATCCTCCAACTAGTTGGGCACTAACGATATTCGCATATCCATGAAGTGATCGTTCTTAGTATGCACCGTTGCTAAGACTCGTCGTTTTGAAGCATCACGTGATGATCAGGTGTTATAGATTCCACGTGTGCATACAACGGGTGCAAGCCAAATTTGCACATGCGAATACTGAGGTTAGACTTTACGAGCCTAGCATGTATAGACATGGTCTCGGAAAGACGTCATGATTTGATGGATAAAAATTATTAGTGAAATTGTTCATCACATTAAAAGGTTACTAATAGTGAAATCCGGAACACTTGTCATGTGATGCTCAACTTCAACGTAAGAACCTCAAGGTTATTGGTATTTGACCAACAAACCTAGAAGTTATATATGTTGAAGTGTTTTTCTAAATAATGATGAAAACCAAAAGAGAAACTACAAAAGGTTTTGGCAGAAAGAAAAGACTAGAAAGTCTAGGTCAGGTGTATATAGATGATATACAAGTTATGAATGTATTCTTTGTTTGGTCGCATAATGAAATTCTTAGGTATTTGTACCATATTGGTTGGTATGAGATGTCATACAACACAAAATATTATGGCCTAAGTGACTGACAAGGAATGTGGTGATAATGCACATCTGGAACAAAAATAAAGAGTTATTATGTTCGTCGTTCGCATTCTACCTAGCCGTTCAGATTTATAATAAAGAACCTTATAATTGTTATTTTGTTTTGGTCAAATGAAAACAATGAGTTGTTCAAATTATGACAGTATTCCATGTACGATGGATAAGTTATTATAAGTCTTTATGGTGAAACACACATGCATAACACTGACGCTAAAATTCCATAAGGCAAATGATGTGAATTCCACTTATTTGTGGAACCGCCAGTTAGGTCATGTTAGAAAGGAATGCATGAAGAAACTCCATGCAAATGGATTTTTGGAGTCATTCGATTTTTGAATCGTTCGGCGCTTGCAAATCTCTTCTAAAGAGAATGACTAAAATACCGTTCATAGGCCAAGAGTTGAACGGTTAACTAGCTTAGTGAAAACATACATGATGACGTATATGGTTCTTAGGCATAGTTGTGTGCGAAAGATTCCTCTACTTCATGAAAACTTCCAACAATGAATTGAGTGCAAGAATATATTCAATAAGGAAGAAGTTTGAAACATTTGAATAGATTCAAATAAATTTCAGCATGAAGTGGAAATCATCGTAATAGAAAAGCCAAATATCCATGATTGAATCATGGTGGAAATATTTGAATTACGAGTTTTAGCAAACATCTAAGAGAGTTATGAAATTGTTCTACAACTCACGTTTCTTGGAGTATCATAGTGATGATGGAGTATCCGAGAAATATATCCAAAACTTGTTGGGTTAATGATGAGATAAAATAAAATGATGTCATTATATTTTTGTGGATTATGCTTTAGAGACTACCACTTTTACACTAAATAGAGCATCATCATAATCCGTTGAAATGACACCATACGAGTTATGGCATGGGTATAAACCCTAATAGTCCTTTCTTAAATTTTGGTATGCATAGCATAAGTAGATGAGTTACAACCAAAACCGGATGAATGTCTTTGGGAATTCTTTCCACTATGAAGTCAAAGACAAAAGTTTTTGTTAATGTTACTTGCTTATATCCAAGATATTGTTTTCTAGCGAAGTATTTGAGTGGGAGGACAATGGAACTTGATAACATTCATGAACCTGTGATGATCAGAGTAGCGCAGCATCGGAAATGGTTCCGGAAGCGTCCACGACGATCATGGCTCCCATGTCTACAAAGTGTTATAGTCATGTAGATCAAAGTACCTATTGAACCTTGTAGATGCGGTTTACTTTGTGATCAAATAAATGATTTGTGGACAAAGGATTGATTTTGAACAATGATAAACCAACTACATATAAAGAAATTATGATGGGCCCAGACTCCGTTAAAATGGCTATGCGCCATGAAATCTAAGATAGGTGAATACTTTTTGAAAGTAAATTGATCTATGAAACTGATGGACTTGGATGGAATATCCTTGAAGAAGATCGACTTGTGGAAAAGTTGTTTACGACAAAGTTCATAGAGTTGACTACGATAAGATCAGATCTTCCGTAGCGATGCTTATATTCTATGTTGATTATTCTAGCAATCGCTACATATTTCTTTTATGAGATATGATAGTAGGATGGCAGAAATACATTCCTTACCAGAAGTGTGTATAAAGGATATATACTAGATACAAATCAAGAGTTTTGCTAGTCCGTGGAATACTAGATAGGTATACAAACTTCACTGGATGAAGTAAGTATCACGGAGTTGGAATCTTCACCGGATGAAATAATCAAAGAGTTTTGATTTCATCAGAAACGATGAACATGCTTGCAGTTGCAAGAAATTAAGTGGGAGTGCTGAGACATAGTTATAATATTATATGTGGATGACATATCATTGATTATAAATGATGTAATTATATACTTGATGTGATTAAAAGGTTTCATTGAGAATTAACTTCAATGAAAGGATATGGATCGAAACATATTTAGCGTCAAGATCTATGAAGATAGATTGATACGCATAATAAGTTTAATTCAAAGTACATAGAATGAATATTGAAGTAGTTCAATATAAAAATATCAAGAAGGTATTCTTTTCCATGTGAAGGTTTAACAATACTTGAGTGTATTTGACACTCAATGAGTAAAAACACATGAGTGATTTTAGATCACAAATAATATGTACACAATCAGATGTGTTGTGCTCTAAAGAGTTAGGAGAAAATATCAGAATGATCTATATGATGATCATTGGATAACAGTAAGAATATCCTTGAGTACTTTGGAAGAGCCAAGGGTATATAGTTTGTATGAGGTAATGGCAAACAAATCGATGTAAGGCGTTGCACCGATATTAGTTTAGTCACATATAAAAATAAATTTCAACCTCAATTAGGCTAAGTGTTCATTAAAAGGTAGCACAATGAGCTAGAAGAAGTCTATGCTAGATTTAGATGAGTTCTAAATATTGTGACGGATTCTACAAACAAAGGCAGAGTATGTCATTATTTTGACAATGACCGAGAATGTTTGAGTCGAGGAGTTCTTTGAGAACTTGGTGTAGTTCCGATAGTGTCAGAACTTTGAAGCTATATTGTGTGTGACAATATTAGTGACATATTTCAGACCATGGAATTAAGGTTCCACCAGAAGACTGAACATAATGCCGATTCATTTAGAAAATGAGTAATGCATGCAGACGCAAATGAATTGGAAAACACATACGTTTCTGAGCGTGTCAGATTCGTTGGCTGAAACCTCTTCCATGAGCAAAACATGATAAGCACCAGAAGGCCAAGGTGTTATATATTTACAAATGTAAACTAGATTATTGACTCTAGTGCAAGTGGGAGACTTTGGAGATATGCCCGAGAGGCAATAGTAAATTAGTTATTGTTATGTCTTAGTGTTCATGATAAATGTTTACACCCCATGCTATAATTGTATTAACCGGAAACATTAATACATGTGTGTTGTGTAAACAACCAGAGTCCCTAGTAAGCCTCTCATAAAACTAGCTTGTTGATTAATCGATGATCATGGTTTCCTGATCATGAACATTGGATGTTGTTAATAACAAGGCTATGTCATTGGGTGAATGATATAATGGACATGCACCCAAATAAGCGTAGCATAAGATCAAGTCATTAAGTTCATCTTGCTATAAGCTTTCGATACATAGTAACCTAGTCCTTTGACCATGAGATCATGTAAATCACTTATACTGGAAGGGTACTTTGATTTCATCAAACGCCACTGCGTAAATGGGTGGTTATAAATATGGGATTAAGTATTCGGAAAGTATGAGTTGAGGCATATGGATCAAGAGTGGGATTTGTCCATCCCGATGACGGATAGATATACTCTGGGCCCTCTCGGTGGAATGTCGTCTAATTAGCTTGAAAGCATGTGACAAGGTCACAAGAGATGACATACCATGGCACGACAAACGAGTACTTGTCGGTAACGAGGTTGAACTAGGTATGGAGATACCTATGATCGAACCTCGGACAAGTAAAGTATCGCGTGACAAAGGGAATCGGTATCGTATGTTAATGGTTGAATTGATCACTAAGTTATCGCTGAATGTGTGGGAGCCATTATGGATCTCCAGGTCCCTCTATTGGTTATTGGTCGGAGAAGAGTCTCGATCATGTCTGCATAGTTCACGAACCGTAGGGTGACGCGCTTAAGGTTCGATGTTGTATAGTAGCTTCGGAATATGAGATGGAGACCGAATGTTGTTCTGAGTCTCGGATGGGATCCAGGACATCACGAGGAGGTCCGGAATGGTCCGGAGAATAAGATTCATATAAGGGAAGTTGATTTCTAGGTTTCGGAAAAGTTTGGGATTTTTCAGTGGAAGACCGGGAAGGTTCTAGAAGGTTCCGAGGATCCACCAAGGGGCCCACAACCCTAGGAGGGCCAACATGGGAGAAGGGGTGCAGCCTAGCCCTAATGGGCCAGGGGCACATGCCCCTCAAGACCCAAGTCGGCCAGCCCACTAGGGTTCCCCAAGACCCTAGGGGGGATCAACTTGGGGGGGAAGAAAACTCCCCCCTCCTTGGCCGCCGGCCCTAGATGGGTTTGGGGCGTGGGGGGCCACCCGAACCGACCCTCCCCCCTATATAAAGAGGAGAGGGGGCAGGGGTGCACCACAATGATCCCCTAACCCTGGCCGCCCCTCTCTCCTCCACCACGACTCTGTACCGGCTTGGGGAAGCCCTGCAGTTTTTCTCCTCCACCACCACCACGCCGACGTGATGCTGGGATTCCGAGGAGATCTACCACACCTTCGCTGCCCGCTCGAATGGGGAGAGGAAGGACTTCACCGACACCGTACGCGCGACCGAGTACGGAAGTGCTGCCGGATTGCAGTACCGGGACGATCGACTACATCAACAACGAGATCTGATCTCGTAAGGCTTTGGATCTTCGAGGATTAGTCTCTCATATCTCTCGTTGCCTCGATCTTCATAGATTAGATCTTGCCTTCTCCTAGATTGGATCTTGGATTTGTTCTTATTCACGGTAGAAATTTTTTGTTTTCCATGCAACGAACCCATCACTTATCAGAAGGATGAACAATACTTCTGATAAGAGTAGCCCCGAGCATATGAACCAATGCTTGTATTTGATCATAGGCTCCCGAAGTTTCTCTTGTTGGATCACTCGAGATTTTCCTTTCGCGATATTTGATAGAAGCACTCGCGGTTTTCTTTGGAATGACATCACTGCTGACGATAGCCACGATTGCCTCCTTGGGAAACCACGACTCATGTCACTTCTCTGAAACGTGGGTCCAAAGTTCTACACCATCGACACGTTGCGCAAGTGGGGGACACACGTCCTCCGTAATTTCCTGCACGCGCGCAGTAACTCCAACCAGTAATTTTGGGGTGATAAGACCAGTTTACCCCTTGGAACACGTGTAAGGCTAAAAACACTTCATCTTTTCATCCAACAACGCGGCGGGTCAGCTTCCTGCTATAAAGTTACCTTATTGTCCTCATTCCCCCCTTCGCCGTGCCGCACATCTGCTTCCTTCTCTCTCTCTTTCCGCCATTGCCAGCCCTTGAGCTCTCTGCGCTCTTGCCCCCTCGCATCCTGCACCCACGCTAAAGCTCTCCGCCATGGCTCCTCCTCGCACCAAGTTGCTGAAGCACAGGGCGCCCGATGACCGACGCGCCGGCCGGCGAAGGCGCTGGTTTCTGGATGGGAGCGGTCCAGGATAACCAACCAAGATCAGAAGATGCTGAAGAAACTTGGACTGCTGAAGAAGTAGGAGTCTCTGATCTTTCCTGGCAACGAAAGCTTCCCCCATCCACCTATCGGATTCCGGGTAACTTTCATCGACTTCCTCATCCGTGGCCTCTCCACTCCTATCCACGAATTCCTTCGTGGACTTCTATTTATCTACGGGATCCAGCTGCACCAGCTGACCCAGAATTCTCTCTTCCATATCTCTATTTTTTATTACCCTCTGCAACAAGGAGCTGATCTCGATGATTGTCGTCTCACTGTGGTAACGTTGCGAGGCATAGAGGGAAAAGGGGAAAACAACCGCACGGGAGGGGACAACCACCACCGCTTGTGCGGTAGCCGATCGGACGTGGCAGCCGAAACACACCGAGCCCCTTCTCGCCCAGCCATGCCCAAATTGTCCCGTAAAGTTCCCGTCATCACGCTACAGCAAGCCGGAATGCATCGCCACCACCCATCCCCACCGACACACCTCATACACCTCCGGGAGCTTCGTTCGTGCCTATGGCGGCCCACCCAGACCAAAGTGGGGCCCAAAGGGCACAAATCTGGGTCGGAAGGGCGTTGCCAGCCGTGCGACGGCGGCCAACCAGCCGCCCTTAGGCCACCACGCCGCCCCTCCGCCAAGGATTTGCGCCGACGCCCCGAGGACCAACCGGCCGCGCCGTATCTGTGTCAAGCCGAGGAGCACCGCCGCGGGTCGTTGTGTCCCGCGCCACTGTACCACGCGCGGGGGAAAGTCCAGTAGCTGATGCCGACACCACACAGGCAATGCCTGGCGGCCCGTGGCGGCAGTGGCAGAGAGGGGGAGTAGACAAGGTGGAGACGACCCGGGTCGGCTAGGGTTTCCCCCGCTTGCCAGAACGGGGGCGAGATAGGAGCGAGGCGCGTCGGGAGTAGAAGATGAGGGGCGCGGACGCCAGTGGGCAGGGTCTGGTGGCGGCTGCGCGGGGGACGAACCCTAGTGTAGTCGTGGGTTGTGCATGTGTATCCCCTACCGGGTGGCAATGGTGTACGTAGAGAATAGAGCGCAACATGATATGAGATCAGCCAGTGTCAAAGCATCTCTACTAGATCCTAAAAAATGTCCTAAAACTGAAAAATAACTACTAGTTTTAGTCCACAAAACATGAAACAAATCGATCTCTCAAAACGGTCGATACTCGAGAAAAAAATCCAGCCCTTTCCTCCATCGCATGGAAACGGTTAGCGGGAGTGAAACTTCAGCACCAACTGGTTTTGTCGGCAGCGGTGGCGCGACTCCCGAGCTCGATTTCACGTCGAGGAGACTTGATTCGACATCAATCGATTTAATTTCTCGCAACTATTTCATGCAAGTTACACCCATGCGCGCATCTTCTTCCCGTGCCGATTGGACAACATTTAATTTCTTTTCTTAGATTGGCTTGCATAAGGATACATATTCATCCATGCCAAAAATAAAAATAATGCGTATTCTTTCCCAATGTGCCAACACACACGGCACCATAATGCATACCAAATTACCAATTTCAATTGATAGATCGTAGCACTTGTAGGATTGATACTGATATATAGATCGTACAACTTCCAGTGAAGACCAAAGCAATGTGAGCAACCATGTTTTCGATACCACTTCGGCTTTACTCTACCATCTTATCTAAATCTTCAGGTTGAGCCAGTGCGTTCAGGCGCGTAGGAATTTACGCCGACAGGCCAAAACTACAAACAGAACGGCCCATCATTTAGTTGGCAACTCGGCTTATAGTTTTCTCGGGCTGGATCACTTTAGGCTTTGGGGTTATTTAGCCTCTTGGTAACTCTTCGGCCCGAAACTATCTAGGGCCGCAGCGTAGCGAGGCGCCCCGCGCCACTGAAGGGACATGGCATGGGCTGTAGCACATCATTGTATGTTTTTTTCCTTTCTTTTTATATCTTTTCTTTTCTTTTCTCTTTCCATTTTTTTTTTACTTTTCTGTTTCTTATTTTTTATTTTTTTCTATTTTGAAGACTTAAAAATATTCGCCCTTTGAAGATGATGTGTTCCAAAAAAAGTTATTCACCGTTAGAAAATGTTCACGATGTTAAATTTTTGTTCACGTGGTTCAAATAACATTCATGGGGTTAAAAAAGATAAGGTATCAAAAATACATTCATGGTCTAAAAATAAGGTTCCTAATTTGAAAAAAAATGTTTATGAGGTTTCAAGTAATACTCACGGGTTCAATGGTATTACACCTTTACACTATTGAACTAGCATTTTGTAAATATATCGAAACTTGATAAAACAAACTTTAAGATTTATTTGAAAAATAAATATTTTTATTAGGCGCATTTGGCATGGAACATAAAGCCACCTCCTGAGCACATTGAGAGTTTTTTATTGCTCAACAACAACTTCACAAAGCGGAGGCCGGTGAGAATGAGCCTATGGCCCAGCTTACAATCAATACACGCAGATGTTGTAAATAGTGTATTGTTGATTATAAAAAGAATATTATGAATCGTTTGCCGTAGTTGTTTTGGATTATTCGATGAGATGCATTATGTATAGTGATAAATAAAGATGGATTGATTCCACAAAGACGGTGGAATATTACATCTTTCTTGCTCATGTAAGTTAATTTGAGTCACAAAGTCTATTTCATCTAGCCAATTTTTTCTATCATTTGGATAAATACCTTTTTTTACATTTAGTGGCTACTTTTGGACAACTGACTATAAAGGCGCAAGACAACGAAGCGACCGTAAACTAAGACTTACTACCGAACAAACATGCCAGTCCATGTATTTCCACATAATGAATTGTGTCTTATGTGCACATATATATTCTTTTTTTTACTTAGCACTTTCTTAATAATATTATAAATTGATATTACAACAACGACATTTCATGATAATTTTAGACCATCGCAAATTTTAACTTTATACTGAATGTTATGGATGAAAACCGAATAACCATTTTGATAGATCAGAAAACAAGATGGATTGTGTTAATCTCTAACATGTAAGTTGTACTTATGTAACTCAATTTCATGATACCCACGCGTTTTCCACCTACGGAGGGATAAATCATCGAAATATCCTCCTCCCCTGAAAGGGAACCCGAAACGAGCGGGTAAAATATCACATTCTCTTTTTTTGCACGAGAACTAAAATAGCGCAGCCTTAAACTCCGCTATAGTGAAGCTATATGGCGCTATAGCGTATGATTCTGCATGCATATAATTTAGCAAAACATTACTCGGAATGGTACGGTGTGCTATTGCTCCCTCAGTTCACCTTTACTCTGCGTTTTGGCTCAAACTGAGATGCCAAGAAAAGCTTAGAAAGGGTTAAACTACTAAGTGAATGGACTGTATTGCCGCTTAAGACATCCATGGCGCACACGCAGCTAGAAATCAATGCATCCCCTTGCCACAAAATCAGCGCATGCATTGGCCTACTCCCTCCGTCCTGGTTCATAGGGCTTGCGTGTATTTTTAGTTGTAAGTTTGACCATAATAATACAAGATATATATGACAAAACATATATCATTAGAAAGATTAGATGTTTTACTTTTTAATGATAGAATTTTCATGTTGTACAACTGATGTTATGTTGGTCGAATTGATAACCTAGGGATACACACAAGCTCTATGAACTAGGATGGAGTTAGTATGTCGCCTCGGTCCTCCTCTAATTAATTCCAGCCCAAGGCATGAGGGACTTGCATGCGGGCGGGATTAAACACGGACTGATCGGAGGTAGGGGATAGGATATCAACTACATAACACATGGTAAATCATAAAAGCAAAACTAAAAGAAGTAGAACACAAGGTAAAGGTAAACAGAAGAAGTAGAAATGAGGAGAACTAAACAAAATATGCTAAACGTGCAAATCATACATAGATTTTCAAAACATAAGTTTCACATGAGTCCACTTTTTGAAACTTAATGAAAATAATTTTTTTTGTACCTTAGATAATATGTGAGAAATATTATGCACATGGTTCGCGTGGAAAAGAACTGATGGAAGTTTTCATAAAAACAATTAAGCTCATTAGCGACAACCTTGAAAATTTATAAACAAAATCAACGTGCAGGTTTTAGAACATAAGTTTTATTTTTAACATTTTATCATTTTCGTGCCAATTGATTATGCAGTATTACATGGGTAAATTTAAATTCAATACCTACATGTGCATTTTCTACATTTTTTATAGCCCAGAAATACAATTTCACTAACATACAAAAAACTTGCATGGATCTACAGTCCGATGAGCACTTTTCGCAGAGCTCAAGTATGTAAAACAGAGATTCCCTTAAAATACTCGTGCCAATAAATTAAAATCACGACACTTCTTATGGATCAGAGGGATTGGGGTATGTTAAAATTATAGGGGAATGTCGATTGGGGTAGGCTCACAACGTGGAGTCGCCCTACTAAGTGCTAACAAGCGAGGCATGGTAGAGAGGGCCCGTGGCGAGTGGGTCTGGCAGCACAGTGAGTAGATAGCTACGTCACACACACATGTAACATAGATGGAGGGTGGTATCCTCGTAGGCAAACCCTAGTTCGCCGCTTAACGCCACACGCTTGAGCTCTAGCTGCCTCGGAGTCGCGTGCCATCCCCTACTCCGAGCACCCAATTGTAGTCGCTATATCAATGCAAAGCAGCAAGAAGTATGTCTTTTACTCTCTGAATGGGTTGAACCTGGGTAACATGTGTCTTTGCACAATCTCGATCCGTAGATAGCTATGTCAAGACGCCACCCTGCTCCGCACCTCTCAAGTGCTACCTCTGGACATGCCCACAACATAAACAGATCCTCATCCACTAGTCAAAACAAATATAGTATCACCCAATTATTGCCAACAATTATTTGCCATGTCCCATGTCTCTGCATAAATGGTGTACCCCTGGACATGCATGGGCAAAGCCACACCCTGCACGCAATAGTACGCCACCGCCCATGTCCATTGCGCCTGCATCTTTCTCCGTCGGGCCCCTCGCCTTCATCCCCCGACACCTGAGATTCCAATCCAAAAATCCATACATGATTGTGGCAAGATCGGCGAATGCGCGACCGGCAGCTAGATATAATACCACCATCATGGACATGGAGCAGTCAAGTCGCCCCTACTGTTCTGGGTCTCAGATGTTAGGTGGAAGCCCCATGGAGCTTGTGACACATGGATCCCAAGGACAATAATCGAATAGTTTTTCATCCATGAAAGTGATCAGTCGAGACAGATCAGACTAGAGCGTCTGTCAAAGCGATGCTTGGGCGAGGCTGCAGATGGCAGATCAGACGCCAATACGACTGATACGAGCATGATGAATCATATCATCAGGGAATGGTTGCGGGGGAACACTGAGCTCGACGTCTGTTTTCTTCTTCTAAAAAAATGGCATTATTGTGGATCATTCATCAGTGTATCTTCTTTGTGTCTGTCAAAAAGGTTCGACGTTTGTTCTGTTTCGTAGGGCACAGTGAGTAGATAAGGAGTGTGTTCCTCAACGCAATGAGCTGCGAGGCCATATGCACGGGCATCCTGAAGCCACAGGACTTCTATCTTCTCTGATGTGCATGCACATGTATATGCACGAGTCGTTGACCTGAATCTGCTCGTAGGCCCTGATGGAGCGCACATCGTCTCAATAATCGAGTTGTTTATTGCCGAATACATGATGAAGTTCATATATCATGTTTATTTGAGTAGATAAATAACTTTTATTTTTAAAACAAGGAAAAACATTTGCAATGAGAAGTTTTAAAGGTCTTAAAAACCAAGCCTTAACAAAAAAAAATCAAGCCCAAAATAATACACTACTCTCGTATATGTGTTCTTACGTCAAAAAAATAAAATAAAATAGCCCTATACAGCCTAGCCAGGACTAAGGCCTCTGATCCTTTGGAGCATTACCAAGAAGTGCAAAAGATCCATTCCTTCTGATTCTCACGAAAAGCCAACTCGTCGGGTAACACCCATTGCGTACGCAGCTCCTCGCGGAATGCACGCGCAACAGTACATGAAATAAGAGCATGGTGAGAGTCTTCAACCACACAGCCACAGATCGAACAGGTTGGATTAACCGTAGCTATACGCCGATTCAAATTCTGTTGAGTACCAAGCAAGTCCGACGCCACCCTCCAGGCAAATATTCTGAGTTTCGGAGGAACATTAGCTTTCCAGATGAGGTCCTAAATTTTCCTTTCTCCAGTAGGATTCACACTAGACTGACCACCGTAGAGATCTACAAGTTTTGGCTGCATCCCAATACGATACGCGGAACGGACACTGAATAATCCATTGTGTTCCTCGCTCCAGGCTATAAAATCATCAGACGCTCGAGGTGCCAATTTGATGCTAAGAACCATTGCAGCGTCATGGTCAAAACAGCAATCACGAACAGCCTCCTCATTCCAAGTTCTGTTCTCTTGATCAATAAGCTCGGACACCCATTTACGGCGTGAATGGCCTTTCTTCCCGTCCAGCTTCAGAGCACCCGAACGCGGGAGCCAATTATCCCTAAATATTTTAACACTTGAGCCCGTACCAATCCGCCAAATAATTCCTTCCTTCAATAATTCAAGGCCATGAACAATACCTTGCTAAGTTTGAGATTGATTTTGGATGAAAGATGTATCCAAAAGGTGGCAAAACGGATAGTATCTAGCTTTGAGTAACCGTGCACAAAGGCTATCAGGAGAGTGAATCAACCGCCAAGCCTGTCTGACGAGAAGAGCTTGATTGAACATTTGCAAATCACGAAAACCAGTACCTCCATATGCATTTGGTCTGGTCACTTTATTCCAAGAGAGGCAGTGCATATTTCTCTTGTTGACCTCATCGCCCCACCAAAAGTCTCGAATAATACGCTCCAAGTCACCGATTAAACCAGTTGGAAATTTGAACACCCCCATAGAATATGTAGACACTGACTGCAAAATTGATTTTATGAGAATATCCTTTGCACCTGAGGACATGTATTTTTCTTACCAATCACTTGCATGCTTGGTAAATTTTCCCTTGGTTGATTTGAACTTCCCTTTCGTCAACCTCCCTTCAGGCACCTGGCAACCCAAGGTATTTCTCTTCGAAACAAGTGGTTTCATATTTGAGTATCTGTTTAATCTCAGCTTGTACCACATCCGAGCAGCTTTCCCCATACATTATAGAACATTTACCAAGGCTTACTAGCTGCCCAGTTCCCTGTTCATATCTGTCAAGGATGGATTTGACAATATTTGCTTCATCCACCGAGCCTTCAAAGAATAAGAGACTATCATCGGCAAATAAAAGGTGGGAGATACCTGGTGCACGCCGGCATATGTGTAACTCACGCAAAGACTGGGCCTCAATTTCCTTCCGAATAGACAAGACAGACCGTCAGCAACATACAAGAATAGGTATGGCGAAAGAGGATCACCTTGGCGGATACCACGAGATGGAGTGAAGGAGTCCAACATATTTTCGTTAAAGCGAACTGAGTACCGAACGGTGGTAACACAAGCCATCACCCACCGAATCCATTGATTTTGAAAGCCCAACTTCTCTAAAACCCCTTCCAAAAACCTCCAGTCGACGCGGTCATACGCTTTGGCCATATCCAACTTATATGCACAAAACTTCTTACGAGCTGCCGAACTCGTCTGAATGGCATGTATGCACTCAAAGGCCATAAGAGCATTATCTTTTATAAGGCGCCCAGGAATGAAGGCACTTTGTGTAGGTGAGATAATATCCTGGAGAATAGGCCTCAACCTGTTAACCAAGCACTTGGAGACCACTTTAAAAATCACATTACAAAGGCTTATTGGGCGAAAATCTTTGAGAACTCCGGGTCATTCTTCTTGGGGATTAGAACAATCGCCCGTATCATTGACCTCGTCAGGCATATTAGTAGTGAAAAATAGCCGCACTTCTTTGACCATTTCATCTTTTAGCAAGCTCCAGTTACGCTGTAGGAAACGAGCTGGAAAACCATCAGGCCCAGTGGCCTTTAGAGGATCAATCTGAAAGAGCGCATCACTTATTTCTTTCTTTTGTAAAATGAGAGCAGAGTTTCTCATTCATATCTGCATCAACACAAGTCCTCATGGCATCAATGACCGAGGCAGGATAGATATTGTCTTCCTGAGTAAAAAGCTGCTTGAAGAAATTCCTAGTCATAGATTCCATCTCCCCAACATCAGAGGTCCAGGAACCGTCCTTCCTTTTCAAACGACGGATTTTATTCTTCCTACGCCTCCAGGAAGCACGCCGATAGAAGTACTTTGTGTTTCGGTCTCCTTCACGTAGCCAAGAATTTCTCGATCGATGCATCCACATGATCTCCTCTCTGTATAATAGCTCATCCATTTCTTTCTCAATACCTATCTGTGTCGCAACGCTGACATCGTCCGAGAGGTGCTGCGGCTCATCTAACAAGGCACATTTTCTATCAATTTCTTTTGGTACTGATTGCTGCTTGCGCCACTCCTGCAGATTTTCCATGACATCACTCAGTGATGCTGAAATACCACCCAAGTCACCTCCTGGCAGTCTGCGAAACCAGGCTTCCTCCACAGCCTCCGCCAGGGACGGCTCCATTCCCAGACCACCTCGTATCTTCTAATTGGCTTATTAGATCTATAGCTGCTTGCCTCATCCGACAACAAAAGAATGGGGTAGTGGTCAGACCGAGACGAGGTGATATGCCGCAGCCTATGGTCAGGAAAGATACTCGACCAAGCTAGAGACGCTACGGCTCTGTCTAGTTGGACTTTAACATTCCGTTCACCCTTTTGTTTGTTATCAAAGGTCCAGGGGGTTCCGGTGAAACCAATATCGTGCAAATCACAATGTGAGAGTGTAGGGATTCGTAGCATAGAAAACAAAAAAAATTCTACCGCGAGAACGCAATCCAAGCCAAGATGCAATCTAGAAGATGGGAGCAACGAGGGAATGAACGAGACTAACCCTTGAAGATTTCCAAAGCCTACGAGAGGAGGCTCTCATTGCTGCGATAGACGATCACTTGCCGCTTTCAAAAGCGCGTAGAAGATCTTGACGGTGCCACAATCGGGCAGCACCTCCGTACTCCGTCACACGTTCGGTGTTGATGACGACGTCCTTCTCCCCGTTCCAGCGGGCAGCGGAAGTAGTAGATCCTCCTCGGAATCCCGGCAGCACGACGGCGTGATGGCGGTGGTGGTGGAGAACTCCGGCAGGGCTTCGCCTATGCGCTGCGGGAGTATTATGTGGAGGAGGAGAGGCTAGGGTTTGGGGAGAGGGGGTGGCTAGGGCGCCGGCCATGGGGAGCCCTAGGTGGTGCGGCCAAGAGTGGCTGCCCCCCTCCCTCTCGTCCTCATTATATAGGTGGAAATCCTCAAGAGTTGTAGTCCAAGTCTTCGAATAAGACCCCAACAACAAAACCTTCCATAGGTGGGAAACCTACTCAAGGGGGGAGTCCTACCCAAGGTGGGACTCCCACCTTTCCCTTAGGTGGGGTGGCAGGCCACCTATGGTGGAGTCCACCTGGGACTCCACCCCTTAGGGTTTGGTTGGCCATGCAAGGTGGAGTCCCTCCGGGACTCCACTTTCCATGATGATTTCTTCCGGACTTTTCTAGAACCTTCTAGAACCTGCCATAAATGCACCGGATCATTTCCAAACTTGGAATATGACTTCCTATATATGAATCTTATTCTCCGGACCATTCCGGACCTCCTCGTGATGTCCTGGATCCCATCCGAGACTCCGAACAAAACTTCGAACTCCATTCCTTATTCCATATCTACTTAAACAACATCAAACCTTAAGTGTGTCACCCTACGGTTCGCGAACTATGTAGACATGGTTGAGACCTCTCTCCGACCAATAACCAATAGAGGGATCTGGAGATCCATAATGGCTCCCACATATTCAACGATGACTTAGTGATCGAATGAACCATTCACATACGATACCAATTCCCTTTGTCACGCGATATTTTACTTGTCCGAGGTTTGATCATCGGTATCTCTATACCTTGTTCAACCTCGTCTCTCGATAAGTACTCTTTACTCGTACCGTGGTATGTGGTCTCTTATGAACCATTCATATGCTTGCAAGCTATTTAGACGACATTCCACCGAGAGGACCCAGAGTATATCTATCCGTCATCGGGATGGACAAATCCCACTGTTGATCCATATGCCTCAATTCATACTTTCCGGATACTTAATCCCACCTTTATAACCACCCATTTACGCAGTGGCGTTTGATCTAATCAAAGTACCTTTCCGGTATAAGTGATTTACATGATCTCATGGTCGAATAGGTAACTATGTATCGAAAAGCTTATAGCAAATAACGACGTGATCTTATGCTACGCTTAATTGGGTGTGTCCATTACATCATTCATTAATGACATAACCTTGTTATTAATAACATCCAATGTTCATGATCACGAAACAATGATCATCTATTAATCAACAAGCTAATTATACAAGAGGCTTACTAGGGACTCCTTGTTGTTCACATAACACACATGTATCAATGTTTCGGTTAATACAATTATAGCATGGTATGCAAACATTATCATAAACACAAAGATATATAATAACCATTTTATTATTGCCTCTTGGGCATATCTTCAACAGTCTCCCACTTGCACTAGAGTCAATAATCTAGTTTACATTTTAAAGATATAACACCTTGGCCTTCCGGTGCTTTATCATGTTTTGCTCACGGGAGAAGTTTTAGTCATCGGATCTGATATGCTCAGAAACGTATGTATTTTGCAATTCATTTGCGTCTCAACGCATCACTCATTTTCTAAATGAGTCGTTCATTAAATATGTTTGGTCTTTCGGTGGAACCTTAATTCCGCGGTCTGAAATATGTCACTAATATTGTCTCACACAATATAGCTTCAAAGTTCTGACACTATCGGAACTACACCAAGTTCTCAAAGAACCTCTTGACTTAACATCCTCAGTCATTGTCAAAACAATGACATACTCTGCCTTCATTTGTAGAATCCGTCACAATATTTAGAACTCATCTAAATCTAGCATAGACATCTTCTAGCTCATTGTGCTACCTTTTATTCAACACTTAGCCTAACTGAGATTGAAATTTTATTTTTATATGTGACCAAACTACACCTTACATCGATTTGTTTGTCATTACCCCATATAAAACTATATATATATCTTTGGTTCTTCTAAAGCACACAAGGATATTCTTACTGTTTGTCCAATGATCATCACATGAATCATTCTGGTATATGCTCCTAACCTTTTAGAGCATAGGACATCTGATTTTGTACATATTATTCGTGATCTAAAATCACTCATGTGTTTTTACTCATTGAGTGTCAATTACACTCAAGTCTTGTTAAACCTTCGCATGAAAAGAACACCTTCTTAATATTTCTATATTGAACTACTTCAATATCCATTCTATGTACTTTGACTTAAACTTATTATGTGTTTCAATCTATCTTCATAGATCTTGACACTAAATATGTTTTAGTCCATATCCTTTCATTAAAGTTAATTCTCAATGAAACCTTTTAATCAAGTATATAATTACATCATTTATAACAAACTATATGTCATCTACATAAAGTATATTATAAATATGTCTCAGCGCTCCCACTTAATTTATTGCAAATGCAAGCATCTTCATCGTTTCTGATGAAATCAAAAACTCTTTGACTATTTCATCCGGTGAAGATTCCAACTCCGCGATATTCACTTCATCCAAATGAAGTTCGTATACCTATCTAGTATTCCACGGACCAGCAAAACTCTTGGTTGTATCTTGTATACACCTTTAATACACACTTCTGTTAAGTAATGTATTTTGCCATCCTACTAGCATATCTCATAAAATAAATATGTAGCGATTACTAGAATAATCCACATAGACTTATAAGCATCTCTACGGAAGATCTAATCTTATCGTAGTCAACTCTTTGAACTTTGTCGTAAACTATTTTTCGACAAGTCGAGCTTATTCAAGGATATTCCATCCAAGTACATCAATTTTATAGATCCATTTACTTTCAAAAAGTATTCATCTATCTTGGAATTCATGGCGTATAGCCATTTTAACGGAGTCAGGGCCCATCATAACTTCTTTGTTTGTATTTGGTTTATCATTGTTCAAAATCAATCCTTTGTCTACAAATCATTTATTTGATCACAAAGTAAACCATACCTACAAGGTTCAATATATACTTCGATCTTCATGGCTAAAACACTTCGTAGTCATGGGAGCCATGATCGTCGTGGCCGCTTCCGGAACCAATTTCCGATGCCGTGCTACTCTGATCATTATGCTCAGGTTCATAAACCTTATCAAGTTCTATTGTCCTCCCACTCAAATACTTTGCTAGAAAATAATTTCTTGGAAATAAGCAAGTAACATTAACAAATACTTTTGTCTTTTACTTCATAGTGGAAAGAATTCCCTATCAATTCTTTGGGATAACCAACAAAGACAATCATCCGATTTTGGTTGTAAACTCTTAGACCAAAATTTAAAGAAAGGACTATTAGGGTTTATACCCATGCCATAACTTGTATGGTGTCATTTCAACGGATCATGATGATGCTCTATTTAGTGTAAAAACGGTAGTCTCTAAAGCATAATCCACAAAAATATAATGGCATCAATATATTATCTCATCATTGACCCAACAAGGTTTGGATACATCTCTCGGATACTCCATCATCACTATGATACTTGATACGTCTCCAACGTACCTATAATTTCTGATGTTCCATGCTTGTTTTATGACAATACTTACATGTTTTGCTCGCACTTTATAATGTTTTATGCATTTTCCGGAACTAACCTATTAACAAGATGCCGAAGTGTCAGTTCCTGTTTTCTCCTGTTTTTGGTTCCGCGAAAGGCTGTTCGGGCAATATTCTCGAATCGGACGAAATCAACGCCCAGAACCTTATTTTTTCCGGAAGCTTCCAGAGAGCCAGAGTGGGACCAGAGGGGAGCCCTGGGGGCCCCACACATGGTGGCGGCGCGGCCTAGGGGGCGCCCCCACCTGTGAGGCGGCCCCGTGGCCCCTCCGACTCCGCCTCTTCGCCTATTTAAGCCGTCCTGACCTAAATCTTCGACACCAATTGACGAAACTCCAGAAAGACTCCAGGGGCGCCGCCACCATCGCGAAACTCCGTTTCGGGGACGAAGTCTCCGTTCCGGCACCCTGCCGGAGAGGGAAGTGCCCCGGAAGCCATCTCCATCAACGCCACCGCCTCCATCATGCTCCGTGAGTAGTTCCCCCATGGACTACGGGTTCTAGCTGTAGCTAGTTGGTATTCTCTCCCCCATGTACTTCAATACAATGATCTCATGAGCTGCCTTACATGATTGAGATTCATCTGATGTAATCGGTGTTGTGTTTGTTGGGATCCGATGGATTGTTACATTATGATTAGTCTATTTATAAAGTTTGTGAAGTTATTGTTGTTGCAATCTTGTTGTGTTTAATGCTTGTCACTAGGGCCCGAGTGGCATGATCTTAGATTTAAGTTCTATACTTATTGCTTAGATTGTATCTACAAGTTGTTTGCACGTGTCTATGTCCGGAACCCGAGGCCCCGCAGTGACAAGCAATCGGGATAACTGGAGGGGAAGGCGTAGGTATGAGGATCACATGTTTTCACGGAGAGTTAATGCTTTGCTCCGGTGCTCTATTAAAAGGAGTACCTTAATTGCCAGTAGATTCCCTAGAGGCCCGGCTGCCACCGGCTAGTAGGACAAAAGATGTTGTACAAGTTTCTCATTGCGAGCACGTATGACTATATATGGAAAACATGCCTACATGATTAATAATCTTGATGTTCTGTCTTAATGCTATTTCAATCCTATCAATTGCCCAACTGTAATTTGTTCACCCAACACTTGTTATTGGAGAGTTACCACTAGTGTAGATAGCTGGGAACCCCGGTCCATCTCTCATCATCATATACTCGTTTTCATATGACATTGGAAGTAGTATCAACTATTTTCTGGTGCCATTGCTCTCATATTACTGCTGCTTTCACATCACCCTCGTTACTAGTGCTTTTCCAGAGTGCAGCTGAATTGACAACTCAGCTTGTTAAGGCTTATAAGTATTCTTTATCTCCCCTTGTGTCGAATCAATAAATTGGGTTTTACTTCCCTCGAAGACTGTTGTGATCCCCTATACTTGTGGGTTATCAAGACTATTTTCTGGCGCCGTTGCCGGGGAGGCATAGCTCTACTCATAAGTTCACCTGGGGAGTACACTTTACCTCTCTCTCTCTGTTTTATTTTATTTTGTTTTGCTTAGTTTACTTTTGTCTAGTTTATTTGTGCTTAGTTTATTTCTGTCTAGTATTATTTTGCTTAGTTTACTTTTGCCTAGTTTGTTTTTGTCTTGTTTTATTTTCCTCATATACCCGAAAATCCATAAAAATTTGAAAAACCGAAAAATTAAAAACTGCTGTTATGGGAGAACCTACAACCTATTTGGAGCTTATTGAATTATATAATAATTATAGAGAATCAAGAACGTGTAAAGTTATGAGTGATGTGATAGAAAAATTGAATACAATTGGTAAAATCTTGCTTAAACGCCATGATATAAACTGTTGCTCTCAACAGGATACTAAACATCTTAAATTTCAATGTGGCTTTAGCGAGGAAGTTTTAATTAAGAACTATAATTGGAATAGCTATATTCATTTTGGGTTCGAAGAAGTAGAACAATTTGTTTTGTTTATGGGAGCTTCTGAGATCGAATCCTTCATTGCTAAAAATTATGAAACTTGTGTTGTTTGTAAGGACCTTAAAGATTATGTCTCTTCTATCCTTAATTTTTGCATAGAAAGCTACAGTGATAATCCTTATATCATTGATTATAAAGAGAGACTCATTAATGCACAAGAACGCACTCACAATTTGCAGGAACCAGTGGAAGAGGAAATTGATGAACCTGAAAGCTCATTGGATGAAAAAGAAGAGGAGAGTGATAAACAAAAGGAGGAAGAATGGATTAGCTACCCATGCTAACCTTCTAATGAGAGTAACTCTTTATCTCTTACACTATTTGATTGTCCTCCATGCTTACCGAAGGAGGATGAATGTTATGTTCCTGTGGGTTCTCTTGATATATTACCTGTGAGTAAAACTTGTGAGAATAATTATGCTACTGTTATCTATGATAATCCATGCTACTTTGATAAATCTTATGATAATGCTTTGTTTGTGCCTGATGTCGAAATGCATGGTACTAAAGAGTTTTGCTTGGCAAATGTTTATGATAAATCTCTAGATGATGGTCCTATGTTACTTGATAATATTAATTGTACTACTAATGAAAATGGGATTGGAGAGGTCTTGACTTTATCTAGGAGTCCCATATCTTTTAAGATTGATCAATCATCTTGTTACATTATTGATAAAAGTGGGTTTGAAAGTTTTAATCCCACTATTTTTGAGCTTAATAAAAAATTATGTGTTCATGGATCATGAAAAGCATGCTGTATGTGATAGTTATATTGTTGAGTTTATTCATGAAGCTACTGAAAATTATTATGAGAGAGGAAAATAAGGTTGTAGAAATTTGCATGGTACCAAAACACCTCTCTATATGCTTAAAATTTTGAAGTTACTCTTGTTTTATCTTCTTATGCTTGTCACTTTGTTCTTCATGAATTTATTTGTGTACAAGATCCATATGCATAGGAAGTGGGTTAGACTTAAATATGTTTTGAACTTGCTTTTTGATGCTCTCCTTTGCTTCAACTCTAATTTCTTGCGAGTGCATCATTAAAATTGCTGAGCCCATCTTAATGGCTATAAAGAAAGCACTGCTTGGGAGATAACCCATGTCTTTATTTTGCTACTGTTTTGTTGTGTTTTGGAAGTTGTTACTACTGTAGCAACCTCTCCTTATCTTTATTTTATTGCAATGTTGTGCCAAGTGAAGTCTCTAATAGAAAGTTGATGCTAGATTTGGATTTCTCGCGCAGAAACTGATTTCTTGCTCGTCACGAATTTGGGTATGATTCTCTGTAGGTAACTCAGAAAAATCTGCCAATTTACGTGAGTGATCCTCATATATGTACGCAACTTTCATTAGTTTTAGTTTTCTGATTTGAGCAACGGAAGTACCTCTTAAAAATTCGTGTTTACTGGCTGTTCTATTTTGACAGATTATGTCTCTGTTTTTTGCATTGTCTCTTGTGGACTTTAAGTGAGGCTTTCTAGAAGTGGAGAGCTGTAGCTAATGTTTTATTGAGTTCTTGCAATTTGTCACTACAGGGCCAAGGTGGATTAAAGTTTTTTGAGTACTAACCCCTCTAATGAAGTTTATGAGAAGTTTGGTGTGAAGGAAGTTTTCAAGGGTCAAGAGAGGAGGATGATATATGATCAAGAAGAGTGAAAAGTCTAAGCTTGGGGATGCCCCCGTGGTTCATCCCTCGCATATTTCAAGAAGACTCAAGCGTCTAAGCTTGGGGATGCCCAAGGCATCCCCTTCTTCATCAACTTATCAGGTTTCTTCTATTGAAACTATATTTTTATTCTGTCACATCTTATGTGCTTTACTTGGAGCGTCTGTGTGTTTTTATTTTTGTTTATGTTTGAATAAATTCGGATCCTAGCAATCCTTGTTTGGGAGAGAGACACGCTCCGCTATTTCATATGAACACTCGTGTTCTTCGCTCTTACTTTTAATGTTCAATGACAAAAGTTTGAAGCTATTGCACTTATTGTTATTTGGTTGGAAACAAGAAAATGCCTCATATTGTCTTGGATAATTTGATACTTGGCAATTGTTTTGAGCTCTCAAAGTAGATCATGATTAAGCTCTTGCATCATGTAGTTTGAACCTATTAGTGGAGAAATACCGTAGAGCTTGTTGAAATTGGTTTGCATGATTGGTCTCTCTAAGGTCTAGATATTTTCTGGTAGAAGTGTTTGAGCAACAAGGAAGACAGTGTAGAGTTTTCTAATGCTTGCAATATGTTCTTATGTAAGTTTTGCTGTACCGGTTCATACTTGTGTTTGCTTCAAACAACCTTGCTAGCCAAAGCCTTGTACCGAGAGGAAATGCTTCTCGTGCATCCAAAACCTTGAGCCAAAACCTATGCCATGTGTGTCCACCATACCTACCTACTATGTGGTATTTTCTGCCATTCCAAGTAAATACTTCATGTGCTACCTTTAAACAATTCAAAAGCTATTATCTCTTATTTGTGTCAATGTTTTATAGCTCATGAGGAAATATGTGGTGTTTTATCTTTCAATCGTGTTGGGCAGCTTTCACCAATGGACTAGTGGCTTCATCCGCTTATCCAATAATTTTGCAAAAAGAGCTGGCAACGGGGTTCCCAGCCCCAATTAATTAACTTTCATTAATAATTCTCTTCACATGTTTTGCCTTGATTCATCAGTAAGCAACTTAATTTTGCAAATAGACACTCCTTCATGGTATGTGAATGTTGGAAGGCACCCGAGGATTCGGTTAGCCATGGCTTGTGTAAGCAAAAGGTTGGGAGGAGTGTCAACCATAAATAAAACCAAAATACATGTGTAAACAAAAGAGAAGAGGGATGATCTACCTTGCTGGTAGAGATAACTTCCTTCATGGGAGCCGCTCTTTGAAAGTCTGTTTGGCAAGGGGGTTAGAGTGCCCACTACCATTCGTTGACAACAACAAACACCTCTCAAAACTTTACTTTTATGCTCTCTATATGATTTCAAAACTTAAAAAGCTCTAGCACATGATTTAATCCCTGCTTCCTCTGCGAAGGGCCTTTCTTTTACTTTATGTTGAGTCAATTTACCTATTTCCTTCCATCTTAGAAGCAAACACTTGTGTCAACTGTGCATTGATTCTTACATACTTGCTTATTTGCATTCATCATATTACTTTGTGTTGACAATTATCCATGAGATATGTACGTTGAAAGTTGAAAGCAACTGCTGAAACTTAAATCTTCCTCTGTGTTGCTTCAATGCCTTTACGTTGAATTTATTGCTTTATGAGTTAACTCTTATGCAAGACTTTTGATGCTTGTCTTGAAAGTACTATTCATGAAAAGTTTTGTTATATATTATCTATTTGTTAGCAACTATAGATCATTGCCTTGAGTCACTGCATTCATCTCATATGCTTTATAATAGTATGATCAAGGTTATGTAAGTAGCATGTCACTACAGAAATTATTCTTTTTATCGTTTACCTACTCGAGGGCGTGCAGGAACTAAGCTTGGGGATGCTGATACGTCTCCAACGTACCTATAATTTCTGATGTTCCATGCTTGTTTTATGACAATACTTACATGTTTTGCTCGCACTTTATAATGTTTTTATGCGTTTTCCGGAACTAACCTATTAACAAGATGCCGAAGTGCCAGTTCCTTTTTCTCGCTGTTTTTGGTTCCAGAAAGGCTGTTCGGGCAATATTCTCGGAATCGGACGAAATCAACGCCCAGAACCTTATTTTTCCCGTAAGCTTCCAGAGAGCCAGAGTGGGACCAGAGTGGAGCCCTGGGAGCCCCACACATGGTGGCGGCGCGGCCTAGGGGGGGCGCGCCCCCCTACTGTGAGGGGGCCCCGTGGCCCCTCCGACTCCGCCTCTTCGCCTATTTAAGCCGTCCTGACCTAAATCTTTGACACCAATTGGCGAAACTCCAGAAAGACTCCAGGGGCGCCGCCACCATTGCGAAACTCCGTTTCGGGGGACAGAAGTCTCTGTTCCGGCACCCTGCCGGGACGGGGAAGTGCCCTCGGAAGCCATCTCCATCAACGCCACCGCCTCCATCATGCTCCATGAGTAGTTCCCCCATGGACTACGGGTTCTAGCTGTAGCTAGTTGGTATTCTCTCCCCCATGTACTTCAATACAATGATCTCATGAGCTGCCTTACATGATTGAGATACATCTGATGTAATCGGTGTTGTGTTTGTTGGGATCCGATGGATTGTTACATTATGATTAGTCTATCTATAAAGTTTGTGAAGTTATTGTTGCTGCAATCTTGTTGTGTTTAATGCTTGTCACTAGGGCCCGAGTGGCATGATCTTAGATTTAAGCTCTATAATTATTGCTTAGATTGTATCTACAAGTTGTTTGCACGTGTGTATGTCTGGAACCCGAGGCCCCAGAGTGACAGCAACTGGGATAACTGGAGGGGAAGGCGTAGGTATGAGGATCACATGTTTTCATGGAGTGTTAATGCTTTGCTCCGGTGCTCTATTAAAAGGAGTACCTTAATTGCCAGTAGATTCCCTAGAGGCCCGGCTGCCACCGGCTGGTAGGACAAAAGATGTTGCACAAGTTTCTCATTGCGAGCACGTATGACTATATATGGAAAACATGCCTACATGATTAATAATCTTGATGTTCTGTCTTAATGCTATTTCAATCCTATCAATTGCCCAACTGTAATTTGTTCACCCAACACTTGTTATTGGAGAGTTACCACTAGTGTAGATAGCTGGGAACTCCGGTCCATCTCTCATCATCATATACTCGTTTTCATATGACATTGGAAGTAGTATCAACTATTTTCTGGTGCCATTGCTCTCATATTACTGCTACTGCTGCTGTGTTACTTTTACTATTGCTCTCATATTACTGCTGCTTTCACATCACCCATGTTACTAGTGCTTTTCCAGGTGCAGCTGAATTGACAACTCAGTTGTTAAGGCTTATAAGTATTCTTTACCTCCCCTTGTGTCGAATCAATAAATTTGGTTTTACTTGCCTCGAAGACTGTTGCGATCCCCTATACTTGTGGGTTATCAATACTCCAAGAAACGTGAGTTGTAGAACAATTTCATAACTCTCTTAGATGTTCGCTAAAACTCGTAATTCAAATATTTTCCCAATGATCCAATCATAGATATTTGACTTTTCTATTACGATGATTTCCACTTCATGCTAAAATTTATTTGAATCCATTCAAATGTTTCAAACTTCTTCCTTATCGAATATATCCACATATATATACTCAATTTATTGTTGGAAGTTTTCATGAAGTAGAAGAATCTCCCGCACACAACTATGCCCAGTGAACCACATATATCATCATGTATGTTCTCACTAAGTTAGTTGCTCGTTCAACTCTTGGCCTATGAACGGTATTTTAGTCATTTTCTTTAGAAAAGATTTGCAAGCGCCATACGATTCAAAAATCAAATGACTCCAAAAATCCATTTGCATGGAGTTCCTTCATGCGTTCCTTTCTAACATGAACTAAATGGCGGTTCCACAAATAAGTGGAATTCAAATCATTTGCCTTATGGCATTTTAGCGTCAGTATTATGTGTGTGTGTTTCATCATTAAGATTTATAATAACTTATCCATCGTACATGGAGTAATGTCACAATTTGAACAACTCATTGTTTTCATTTGACCAGAGCAAAATAACAATTATTAAGTTCTTTATTATAAATTCTAAGGGCTAGGTAGAATGCCAACGACAAACATGATAACACTTTATTATGTTCCAGACGTGCATTATTACCATATTCCTTATTAATCACTTAGGCCATCGTATTCTTGTATTGCGTTGTATTGTATGATATCTCATACCAACCAACCTGGTACAAATACCCAAGAATTTCATTATGTGACCCAACAAGGAATACATCCATAACATGTATATCATTTATATACACCTGAGCTAGACTTTATAGTCTTTTCTTTTCTTTCTGCCAAAATATCTTTTGTAGTTTCTCTTTTAGCTTTCCTCATTATTCAGAAAATCACTTCAACATCATTAACTTCTAGGTTTGTTGGTCAAATACCAATAACCTTGAGGTTCTTACTTTGAAGTTGATCATCATATGACAAGTGTTCCAGATTTCACTTATTAGTAACTTTGTAATATGATGAACAATTTCACTCATAATTTTATCCATCATATCATGACGACTTTCCGAGACCCTGTCTGTACCTAGGCTCGTAAAGTTTTAACCTTGGTATTCGCATGTGCAAATCTAGCTTGCACCCGTTGTATGCACACGTAGAATCTATCACACCCGATCATCATGTGATGCTTCGAAACGACGAGTCTTAGCAACGGTGCATACTAAGGACGATCACTTCATGGATATGCGAATATCGTTAGTGCCCCAATAGTTGGAGGATGGTGATGCCTGGCGTCTTCAACCTTCATACATTCCCATAAAACTTATGAGTTTATGTAGTCTCACCAAATTATATTCTATCATCTTGCAATAAGGTCTTAGATATCACATATATCTCATACCTTGATTATTTCCGAAAACTAAATTTTCAGCTCCTTACTTTTCAAACAGATTTGAACTTCAAGTTTCACGGAGACAAGATAACTTTAGGTACTAATTGAAACCATAGCTCTTTGAATCAACAATGTGAGGTTTACTAAAAGTTTGCAATGGGACTTAATCATTTCTTGATACTTTAACAATACGGTACTCAGTCCGTAAAGTTTCTTGTCGGATTTTAACGAGTATTTCAATCTCAATTACAAGACTAGCGCATGGTAGAAAACGGATGCCAATACTACAAAATTAATTCAAAATACTACTCAGACTATGTTCATGATAATTAGTTCGTGTTTTAATCTAATTACTAATGAACTCCCACTTAATACAACATCCCTCATAGTTGTTAAGTGGTACACGATCCAAATCCACTACACCAAAACCGATCATCACGTGAGATGATGTAGCTTCAATGGTGAACATCAACATGTTGATCATATCATCCATATGACTCGTGTTCAACCTTTCGGTTTCCGTTGTCCCGAGGCCATGTTTGTACATGCTAGGCTCGTCAAGCAAACCCAAGTATTCCGCGTGTGCAACATGGCTTACACCCGTTGTATGTGAACGTTGAGTCTATCACATCCGATCATCACGAGATGCTTCGAAACGACGAACTATATCAACGGTGCATACGAGGGGAGAACACTTTATTATCTTGATATTAATGTGAGGGATCATCTTATAATGCTACCGTCGCGTTCTAAGCAAAATAAGATGCATAAAGGATTAACATCACATGCAATTCATATGTGATATGATATGGCCCTTTAGTCTTTGCGCCTTCGATCTTCATCTCCAAAGCACGGACATGATCTCCATCATCAACGGGCATGATCTCCATCATCGTCGGCGTAGCGTCAAGGTCCATGGCGCCGTCTTCATGGTTGTTCACCTCATGTAGCAACTATTACAACTACTTTGAAATACTACTCAACATGAAATTTAAAGACAACCATTAGGCTCCTGCCGGTTGCCACAATACAATAATGATCATCTCATACATATTCATCATCACATTATGGCCATAACACATCACCAAACCCTGCAAAAACAAGTTAGACGTCTCTAATTTGGTTTGCATATTTTACGTGGTTTAGGGTTTACGAGTGAGATCTAATCTACCTACGAACATGAACCACAACGGTGATACTAGTGTTGTCAATAGAAGAGTAAATTGAATCTTCACTATAGTACGAGAGACAGGACACCCGCAAAGCCACTTATGCAATACAAGTTGCATGTCGAGCGTGGAGCAAATCTCATGAACGCGGTCATGTAAAGTTAGCCCGAGCCGCTTCATCCCACTATGCCACAAAGATGCAAAGTACTCAAACTAAAGACAACATAAGCATCAACGCCCACAAAACAATTGTGTTCTACTCGTGCAACCATCTATGCATAGACACGGCTCTCATACCACTGACGGGATTCGTAGCATAGAAAACAAAAAAATTCCTACCGCGAGAACGCAATCCAAGCCAAGATGCAATCTAGAAGATGAGAGCAACGAGGGGATGAACGAGACTAACCCTTGAAGATTTCCAAAACCTACGAGAGGAGGCTCTTGTTGCTGCGGTAGACGATCACTTGCCGCTTTCAAAAGCGCGTAGAAGATCTTGACGGTGCCACAATCGGGCAGCACCTCCGTACTCGGTCACACGTTCGGTGTTGATGACGACGTCCTTCTCCCCGTTCCAGCGGGCAGCGGAAGTAGTAGATCCTCCTCGGAATCCCGGCAGCACGACGGCGTGATGGCGGTGGTGGTGGAGAACTCCGGCAGGGCTTCGCCTATGCGCTGCGGGAGTATTATGTGGAGGAGGAGAGGCTAGGGTTTGGGGAGAGGGGGTGGCTAGGGCGCCGGCCATGGGCATCCCTAGGTGGTGCGGACAAGAGTGGCTGCCCCCTCCCTCTCCTCCTCATTATATAGGTGGAAATCCCCAAAAGTTGTAGTCCAAGTCTTCGAATAAGACCCCAACAACAAAACCTCCCATAGGTGGGAAACCTACTCAGGGGGAGTCCTACCCAAGGTGGGACTCCCACCTTTCCCTTAGGTGGGGTGGCCGGCCACCTATGGTGGAGTCCACCTGGGACTCCACCCCTTAGGGTTTGGCTGGCCATGCAAGGTCCACTTTCCATGATGATTTCTTCCGGACTTTTCTAGAACCTTCTAGAACCTGCCATAAATGCACCGGATCATTTCCAAACTTGGAATATGACTTCCTATATATGAATCTTATTCTCCGGACCATTCCGGACCTCCTCGTGATGTCCTGGATCCCATCCGAGACTCCGAACAAAACTTCGAACTCCATTCCTTATTCCATATCTACTTAAACAACATCAAACCTTAAGTGTGTCACCCTACGGTTCGCGAACTATGTAGACATGGTTGAGACCTCTCTCCGACCAATAACCAATAGCGGGATCTGGAGATCCATAATGGCTCCCACATATTCAACGATGACTTAGTGATCGAATGAACCATTCACATACGATACCAATTCCCTTTGTCACACGATATTTTACTTGTCCGAGGTTTGATCATCGGTATCTCTATACCTTGTTCAACCTCGTCTCGTGACAAGTACTCTTTACTCGTACAGTGGTATGTGGTCTCTTATGAACCATTCATATGCTTGCAAGCTATTTAGACGACATTCCATCGAGAGGGCCCAGAGTATATCTATCCGTCATCGGGATGGACAAATCCCACTGTTGATCCATATGCCTCAACTCATACTTTTCGGATACTTAATCCCACCTTTATAACCACTCATTTACGCAGTGGCATTTGATGTAATCAAAGTACCTTTCCGGTATAAGTGATTTACATGATCTCATGATCGAAAGGACTAGGTAACTATGTATCGAAAAGCTTATAGCAAATAACTTAATGACGTGATCTTATGCTACGCTTAATTGGGTGTGTCCATTACATCATTCATTAATGACATAACCTTGTTATTAATAACATCCAATGTTCATGATCACGAAACCATGATCATCTATTAATCAACAAGCTAATTATACAAGAGGCTTACTAGGGACTCCTTGTTGTTCACATAACACACATGTATCAATGTTTCGGTTAATACAATTATAGCATGGTATGCAAACATTATCATAAACACAAAGATATACAATAACCATTTTATTATTGCCTCTTGGGCATATCTCCAACAGAGAGAACCTCCCGGAAGTCTAACATAAGGCGTTCCGATCGAGCAGTTTGGGAGAAATGTTCTTCCTGCCACATAGCTTCATTGAAGTCCCCAAGCATCACCCAAGGTTTATCAGAACGGTCCTTAAATTGTCGCAGTTTAGTCCACATGAGATGGTGATCACTCGCTTTCGGTTCTCCATAAATAAAAGTGCCTCTCTACATGTGATCATAGGGACCTCCACTCACATGGACATCAATATGGCGATTGCTAAATGAAAGAAGATCAACTGTAATGTCTTCTGTCCAGTATAGAGCAATGTCGCCACCTTTACCAACCCCTGGAACATGAAAACATTCTTTCATACCAAGTCTAAATCTCAAATTTTGTACCCTTTCCTTGCTTTGTCTAGTCTTAGAGATGGAGACTAAACATGGCTTATGTGTCTATACCAAACAGACAAGCTCTTGAACAGTCGAAGGATGCCCCAACCCCCGGTTGTTCCATCCTAATGTCGTCATTGGTCTATTTCATTTTTTTTCTTTTGATTACAATCATATTTAAGGTGGAGGTGTTATTCTGAAAAACTCGAGCATCTCTTTCCTTCCAAATTTCTCATGAAATTAATATTGCAAGCAACGTCATGTCCTTGCTTGTGGATTGCCTTATTTCACCACTCCTTGACACATCTCATAGCATGCCAATTTGTCCGATCGGCGCCATCGAGGCCGAGCCATTCTTCACACTTGACCACACACAAACGGTGAAACGACATTTGAAAAGGAAGGTAAGATGCACTTTATTACAATTCTTGCATCTTGCATGATTTGGACATCCACTTTTTTCGATCCTATTCACCGTCCAAACTCTATTTTAGAGGATTAACCACGCGAAGATTTTACACGTATGAGGAGCCCAAGGTTTCTAAACTAAGGAAACTATGTAAGGTTCCGGATGGCCGAAGAATTGCATGGTGTAGGCCGAATAGCAACCATCTGTAATATCCCAGGTTTAGAGGCAATAAAATGAGAGAACACCAAAGTGTGCATTGCATTCATGCATAGAAAATCCGGGGAATTTTCGCGCTTTCAAATAAAACTTACCACAGTAACTGAAGTTTCACTTGACTTGTTGGAATTGAAGTAGATCATCAAGTCAAGCGCTATAAACTTCACTGTGATCTTTGCTAAAACCTTATTTTTGGGTAGAGATGATTTGATCTATGTATTAGATCAAATGGAATTAGATTTACAACAACACATTCTCTAATAATCAAAACCTAACTTATTAACACGTAAAAGTTAGCAACTGCCTTTGTGTGTAATTTAATTCACTTATAAATAAGGTAAACCACAGGGTCTAAAAGTGCATAAAAGCCACACATTCTTATTTAAATCATAACTTATTAAATACATGGAATATCATAAAACTAAATCCATTTACATTACAAATTATAGTTCAAACTATTTGAATAAAACTAACTATGAATATTTTGAAACTCATATGATCATGCCTTGGTGAAATCAAACCCAACTATCCAAAATTGAGATATAACCTTCAACCTTAACCTTTTTACCAATATTATAATGTAAATCCAATCAAAGATGGTATGATGACTCATCCACAATAATAAAACCATCCACAAGATATTTAGTAGCAAATGCCACTTGGCTATCCAAAAATAAATCATATGAGAGGATAATCTCTATGCCACATGGGATGAAAATATCTACATGACTTGCTTTCCAAGCTATGCCACCTCATGCTCAAAGGATTGCTATGGATGAGAGCATGACAACCAAGCACCTTACTCATCCCACTAAAACAAGAGTCACCCACCTAGGTGTCATGATGCTAGAGCTTGCCCAAGCCTATAAATAGAGCCACACCCTTCATCCATTTGATCCTCAAGTACCATCATACATGGGAACAAACACATAGAGCCACTCCATGTGAATTAGCTAGAATCAAGATGAAGAAGCTAGGAGGTGGAGGCATACCACAAGATGCGAGGTTTATCGAGATTTCTGAAGAACAAGCTACATAAGATTGCAAGGTAGAATTCCTAGGCAAACCATATATTTAGAGGATCATATCATCATCTCTTGAGTAGGATCTTAGGATATTCCAAGACATTGAGAAGTGAGAGAAGTTATAATACTAATCATAGCCATGTTCATACAAGAATACTAGAGTAGTACCAATCTTAGTTGTTCAAGTCAATATTTAATCTTGGAGGTGAGAACCCTATTCCAATAACAATACCTTAGAAAACCAATTCCATAATCATCACAACTTAGTATTAATTATAAACCCTAAGAATCTAGGATGAGTGTGATGAGAGGAATAATAAGGAGGGATTAGTGAGGAATGAGTGGATCTTGTCTAATGCATGATCATAACTTGTAGATATAGATGATAAGTTAAACCCATATGATTGATAGATATCATCTACCACATAAAATAATAAGTATATCACTAGTAGTTAACCCCAGACCAAACCTCATGCCTTGTATGGAGGAGTAACCCTAGCCAATTTAGCATAACCTAGCTTATGCTTATATTCTAATCCTAGTTGTGTATCACCTTGGTAATCACTACTAAAATCCTAGACCACATTTAAATACCAATCCAAGTATTCCTTTGGATTATAAGTAGAACCCTGTCATGCCTCATGCCTATTTATACTTAAATTAGTGAAGCATTATCAAAACCCTAAACCTCTTCACATAGGATCCAATCCACCTAAAATATTGTTCCCTAACTTATGTATCATAGATCACAAGTACACATCCAAGCTAGAAGTGCTAAGCAAGAATCATAATCATAAAGTTATCCAACCATTTTCTTAAACCCTTAGAAGTAATCCTCCACATAAAATCATGAACCAATTCTATTCTCCTTTCCAATTGTTAAACCCGAGTCATACCTAAATTATATGTGAGTAATCAATATGGTTAAGTACTTACAAAATAAAATATGTTCACCATACACATGTTCTACATTCCAAATTATTTAAAACAGGTTTGATTCCTAAATTAAATAAGAGTTGAGATGAACTCTAAAATAATATCTATTTGAATTTTAACTTGTGCTTCATAAGAACTAAAATGAATCAATTATAAAATGGTTGTTTACAAACAAGACAATACGAGTGAGAAACAGTATCAAATTGTTGATATTCAAATATATTAGAACCTGCAAAACAAAACAGAATTCAATTTGAATTCAAACCCGTAAATAAAAACGAGAAAAGAAAACAGAAATTTGAAAAGGAAAATAAAAGAGAGGGAAACTCACCTGGTGGACCGCAGCAGCCCACACAGCAGCCCAAGTCAAAGCCCAGCCCACGAAGCAAATCGACCCACGACCACCGTACCGTTTCGGGTGCATCAAAATTCGTGCGAAGAGATACGCTCTTTTCTTCTTCTTCTCCGCAGACGACACGGCGACGGCGAGCCACTGCCACCTCCTCTCTGCGGATAGGGATGATCCCGGACGCCAGAGATCATCTCAGAGCCTCGCCAAATCTTCTCGCGTCCGTCTCATCCACTTCTCGCCAAGATTCGCGCCCCAGAGACCTCCATTGTCGGCGAGGCATCCCGGCCATTGCCGCCGGTGAAATGCCGATACGGACCTCGCCCTAGGCTATAAATAGGAGCTAAAGAACCGCTGTGATCTCCTTGTTCTTCGCCGCCCTTCGATTATCTCTCTAGCCCTCTCTATCTCTCACAGGAACCACTCGCATGTCCGGCCAGTTCTCTGGCTAACCGTCGACTGGAGCCACCCCAGAGGCTATCGCATGGACGTGGAGAAGCGCACCGTCGAGTAGAGCATCTGGGCGAAGCCGAGCATCCAGGGGAGGTCTGAGTGCGGCCAATTTCAAGATCTTCTTCCGTTGTACATCGCCGGAATCGGCGAAGTTGAAGTCGATTCCGTCTCCAATCGACATCGGCGACCATCTAGGAAGCACCGGGGTGAGCATGCGCATCTCCTAAGCCCTTTAGATCATCCTCGCATGCCTCGTAACTCGCGTTTGATTCTTCACCGGAGTGCGCCGCCGCAGCACATGGTTGCCGGCGATGCTCCGACGAGTTTCTCGCCAAACCAACACCACCATCGTGTCCAGGTAGCTCGAGGGAGTCGGAATATCCTAGTCGCGCATCCCGGGAGGTCATAAATCGGCGGCGTCGTCCTCGGCGAGCCGCCGGCGGTTAAACGCCGGTGAGGTCAAACCCGTGGTCAAGGTTGACCGGACCTTGCCGCGTGGCTGCTGAGGTGGACACGCAGGTCCCAACAGTCAGTCTCTGCGGGTATAAGTGAACGGGTAAGCTTAGTGTTTTAAATTTATTTCAAATTTCAGAAAATCACTGAAACTTTGCAAAATTGTATAAAATCCATTTCAACTCAGAAAAATATAAATAATATATCAAAATGTTCACAAAAACAAACTCTATTCAAATAAAATATAAAATAAAAATGTGTGTCAAAATAAAAAAAATTCACTTATTTTTTATTTTGTTAATTATGCCTTTCCAATTATTTGAAATCCAATTTGAAATCAATAAATTAGATAAGTTCAAAATTAAATATTAGTTATTCAGTAACTAAGTAAAATGTTAGGATTAATTTTATTTATCATATTTGTATTAACTTAATTATCAGTGGTAATTCATAAACCCTAATTTGAAAATTCTAAGTTACTATTTTCTTAAATAATAATAAATCAAGAAAATACTAAAAATCAATATTAATTTAGTAACTTAAATATTGTGCACTTAAATAATTTTAATTTGCAAGTTATTTTTTTTTAAACCTAGTAATAATTGTTAAACCCTTATCTCTGAATTAAACTTAATTAGGAGTTACCCTAATTATTAATTCTTGTGGAAGTTAATAAAATGTCAAACCATTATTAATTATGCTTCAAAGTATTTAGTTACCACACCTATATTTCCAATCATCATTTTAGGAGTTGTACCATAATTTAGAAACCCTAGTTTCAATTTGAGTAAGATATGGATCCCATTATTTCATGTGATCATGTAAGATTTACTTGACATATAGAACCCTAATAAGCAACAATTGAATGCATGCTTATGATCCACTAGCATAAAACCAAGTCACATAAGATTATCATTTCATGTTCCTATTCTTAATTAAAACCTACATGATTCACTAGTATCACTTAGGAGCAAACCCTAATTTGTTAATTGGATTAGTACCATTGATCACCACTCCTATATACCATACCATTAGGATTAACCTCAACCATCAAACCCTAGTAGCACCATAATGATGAACCCTAGTACCAACCTTGTGTAACAATTCACATCACATGCTCATATTCCACTAAACCCTACCTAGGTAATGATAAGCCCTTAGCTTAGGAACCATTAGAGATTATTTAGTGAAGCAATTGTGAAGCCATAGTAAACCCTAACTCATAGCAAACACCTTGATAAGTATCCTTTGGTATGATGCTTAAAAGAAACCATAGTAATAACCCTACCAATACTTGCTACATATAAACCGAGTTCTATTTAAGAACCCAACTAGTTCCTATTAGAGAACTAAATGAATCCAATAGTAAACCCTAGAAAGCCATAGCTCCTATGTATAGTAGTTCATATTCTTATTTAACTTGTTCTTCAAAAGTTATTCTTTTGAAGTACAAATATCAATCAAACCATAGAAGCCATAGTTCTTATTTGAAATACTTATTATCACTTAAACAACATGTTCTTCAAAAGTTATTCTTTTGAAGTATAATATAAGTAATCATCAACCATGTCCTATAAAACTTAAAATTAACAACTGTTCTTTACATTTTATTCCACTACTATCCTTTGTGTGTATGCTTGTTATGTTGCATCATATTACTTGCTTATGATCTTACTATCACCAACCTTAATAAGAACCTTGTTTGAGAACCATCCTAAAAGTGCAACACACCCTAAAGAAATTTTTACAACTTATCAAACCTAAATCATCGAGGTTATGTTACGCTCGGGACGATTGCATCTCATACTATGCATTATAGCATTTTTGTCGAGTTCTTTAAACATTGTCCTTACCGGACGATGATGGTATTTCAGCATTTGGAGTTCTCACGTATCGAAGCTTTTGCTGCATAATCTTGCAGTCAAGAAAGGCAAGTTCATCGCTTGCTCATGTCATTTGATTATTTTTATCAAATTATATGCAAAGTACTATACTTATCACTCATGCATTGAAAAGCAAAGTATTATTTTACAATTATGAATATGACTATGTGGTGGGCAATGGAACCATGGTATGTGTTGATATGGTGGAGGTTCCATTGCATGGGTTATATCACCCTAGGATTAATTACCAATGTCGTCCAGTGATTCTAGCGCCGTACAAACCGCGTTGACCATGAGATCTATAATGGCTGCAGGGAAGCCAGCCGTATCTTTTCCCTTCTGCACGCCAACGGATCGGAGAGCCGGTGGGGTGCTGGAGGCACTTCCGCAATAGGTTGGGAAATCCTTTTAAATCCCCATCCATTAGTGATGATAGGCTCTATGATCTATGAGGGATTGTCCGGAGTACACCATGAGTAAAGCCGTATTATCGGGAGAAGTCTACTGGAGGTGTACGGTTGGACAAAAGGGTGGGTTTGCAGTCGCGGAGAAGGCGGTGCGGGCTTGGATCTTACACCTGGCCTCACACCAAAGGAAGTGTGGACGAGCATGCTACTCGGTTGGCAACAAGGATAAGTTCTCTTATGGGAAAAGTAACGCACCTCTGCAGAGTGTATCAAATTGTGGACTGTCACTCCCTGTTCGGGAAGGGAACTGCGAACGCGGCAGGAAAGGAACTCCATGAAGTTCTAGTCAACCTGTGAAGACTGACGGGCATAGTTTTCAGAATAAAATAAACCTTTTGAAGAAATGTTTATGAAAACTTGCATTGGCCTATGACTTTCTGGTCTATGGCTGTAGCTAGTGCATGATACACCTATTTCCTAATATGAACTTGCTGAGTACGCTCGTACTCATTCTATCCCATTTGAACCCCCTTCTTAGATCAAGGCACCGAAGGAGAAACTACGGTGGAACTCGAAGACAAAGGAGGCAACTGCAACAAGATGAAGAATCCAATCAAAGAAGTCAATGGAGTCAACTTCGCATCGGCTAGAGTGGAAACTTGGACTAGTAATAGAAGGGAATCTTTCCCAAATCATAGCACCTAAGTAGCTAGATTTCTATAGCAAGCCAAGTAGCTCTTGAACTTGAGTTAGCAATAAGATAGACTACGAGTCGTTCTTACGGAGCTTTATTTGAAGTTTTACCTCACCGTAACGTAGGAGGATGTGTTGATCTTATGTAAACGGCTCGTGTGTACTTCTATAGACATACCTTGGACTCGCATATGTTTCGTTGTACCACTGCGAGAGATGTAATGTGAGTGGAACGGTGTTTCACTTGTGTTATGTCAACGACTTGTGTACTACACCATGCGGTGGTACGTCTGGGTCATCACAGGTGGTATCGAAGCAAATGCTTTGACCCTAGGATTAAAACCCTTTAAAGGAGACCTATAGGTTTGGTAGTGTCTATAGGAAGATGTCTTAGTTAAATCAACCATTCTTATGACTTGAGATGGGTATTCACTTGAGAATAATCCTGACACACTTGAGTCAATCTTTCTTATCTATTTTCTTAGGTAAAGTTAATTAGTTATCTTGCTTCATTCCAAATAACTAGAACACCATTGAAGCTTAAGATAATGGGTGGTAGTAGACCACAGTTGGTATACAACACATGGTAGTCCAAAGAGAGGATACAACCATAAGGAAGATATCCTATTGGAAGATGTATACCAAGACATAATATGGTTAGGTAAGAGTCATTTAAAATGTCAAATGAGTGATGTTAAGTAAGGAGATAAGTTATATAATGTAGTATATGTCTATGAGGAGTCAATCATAGGAGGTAAGGAAGAGTGATAGGAGTATTTAAGTCTACTTTTCATGGTAAAGTTGGTAATCATATATGATTCACTTGAGAATCATGATGTGAGGGAGTAGAACATCATAAGTACGTTAACAGAAGTATGATGAGGAATAGGATTTAAGGAATAATTCGAAAGCTTAGGCCTTAAAATCCTAATAACTGTACCAAGTAGGTTAGAATCATAGTCCTTAATTTAAAGAAGTCTTATTTAGAGCATATTACATAGAGATCTTAGAATTATAGGTGGTATATTCTAAACAATCATGTGTTTAGAGTAGACATGTTAGAACTAATTGTATATTAGAAAGTAATCCTCAATAGAACATATATATGGTATACTATTTTGTTAGTACTTCCAAAGAAAACTAGGTTAACTTCAAGTATCCCAAGCCATTTTGTTTCGAGTTTGTCTCATTGCAAATGTGCAATTAAGACAAATGTTGAGACAAGTAGTAGAAATTCACGTATTGTGCTAAGTATCACAACCTAAACCTATCTTATGTGGTGTTATATACTACACATCTGATCCTGATGTTTAGGGATGTCTTACCCAATTATTATATTCAGGCATATAAGGATGTGTATTATAAGCACAAAGCTGGATCTCCTTGGATTTTATTGGATTTTCATTGTTTGACTAGATCCATACATGAAGTTTGACTTTGATATGCAAATGCATGTTGCAATATCAAGCTCTTACTTGATGTTATAGGTCTAGAGGGTAAAGGTATTCGTGTGAGGAAGTGACGAATTCTGAAGATTTTGAAGTCAAGATGAAGGTTCACTAGAAGAAGGAAGTAAAGTTGTGGGAAGCAACCACAATACTCTAAAGGAAGGACTAATCAAAACTCACTTCTATCCTTAATCAAGGAGTACTTCAACATGGAAGTACCATGGAAGGGAGAAAAATAGTGAATATGGAGCAGTAGAAGTGGAGCCGTATTCATTATGGAAGAAGGTAATGCAAGTGAAGTCACTTACGATACTATCTTCATAGTGTCAACAAGTGGTTATCTTGCAAAACAAACCCTAGAATAAGAAAAATAGACAAGTGAAGTCGTAGCTTGGTATAATAAGACCGCAGCTGATATAGGATAATCATGAAGAGAAAGTATGTGAAGTGAGGTATATTTTAACTAAAACTATGAAAGTAGCCACAGCTGGTAGATAGATATGGACTAGACCCATAACGTAGCCATAGTTGGTATCCAATAAGCCACATCTGGTGCTAGATAGTCTGCAGCTGGTAACAAATAGTCCACACCTTAATCGTTCTTTCACTCTAAAAGAAAGAGGGATTCCGCAGCTGATATTCCGTAGTTGGTATTCCACAGCTGGTATCCCGTAGCTGGTAAATATTTAATCGAAGGATTCACAATGAATACCCACAATTGTGTGGATACACCACAAAGAATTCTTCGTGAGACTTTAGAAAAGTACAAAATATAAGCCAAACCAAGACTAATCTTCTAACCCTTGGAGTTTAATGATTAGAAGGAAGTAAGTTTGAAGATCATTAGTAAACTCCAAGGGGGAGAGGAAGGCTGAAGGAGAAGTATTAAGTTATGGTTTGTAGTGTGATAGACGGAGAAAAAGGTCGCGAGCGAGAGGAAGCCCGATCTTATTTTTATAAGGTTGTTGGGAAGTACCCATATAAAAGTACTCTCAGGAGATTGTCAGACCAGAAGCCGAGGTTGATATCTCGAAGAAGTAAGGGTTAGACCTTAACTTGAGTGGTTAATTGTAATTACTCGAAACCAAGAGAACTTAAGTAAGTATTAGATAATGAAGTTGGAGGAAGTAGATGTCAAAGGACAATCGAAGCTTAAGAAGGCTTAAGACCGAAGGAGTGGGACCATACCAAAACATAAGCCTATTAGAAAGATTCCTTTCATGGAACCTAAAGTAACCAAAAGGAAGATAACTAGTACAAACTAGAAGCCATGATTGGATGGACTAAATGAGTCTAATCCATTCGTAGGACTAAAACTACCAGGACCATGCCTATTGTAAATACTTTACGAAGTACCATTACTTTCGTTATGGTAGTAAGGGACAACAATACCTTACCTTAAACAAATCCTTTAGACTTAAGGTTTGGGCACCGCAGCTGGATTACCGCAGCTAGTAGAACCAAGCTTTGAGTACCCAAATAGGAAGATGTTACCACAACCATTAGTAAAGTCCATTAGCATAAGAAGATGTCCTAATACAAGAATCTTTGGAGAGTAAGCCGATAAGCTTAGAGTGTTGGAAGAAATTATAGAATTGAAGAAAGTATCAGTGCCAGACATCAGAAGACTTCATGAAGGATCGGGACAAGGGATATATTGTCAACACCCGGATTTTTAAGTCCAGATGCCTATTATGTCATTCATCGCAATCCCAGGATAATGTTGTTGCGAGGCATAATAGTCGAATATCACAGTCATTATTTATTACAAGCCATAATGTCTTACAATCCTGAATCACATGATTC
>NC_061508.1:142732205-142774264 GCF_022539505.1 Lolium rigidum | reverse complement strand
GGTGCAAATGGAAACTAGTCCAAAAAATTACATAGAGGTCCAAAAGAACTAGACAATAACTAATAGGACCTGCAACTTTACAAAAAGGACCCCAAAACATATAGAAGAAAAGCAACCGAGTCCTTCTCGACCGCACATCAGATCTCTGCTCTGCATCCTTTCCAGCAACTCCGTCGCCGGGGACACACCACTTGGGACGGTGTCGCCGGTAGTCGCCAGGACGAAGGAGAAGCAGGGCCTCAGCAACAGCATATTGGCTCTGAGAAGGGCCGCTGAAAGGCCAAGATGTGCACGGGCAAGACGAATGACGCCGTCGTATGCCCCGAGCTTGTGAACATTAGCAGCTTGACTTCCCCATTGGCCAGATCTGAAGCACTGACCAAAGCAAGCCTCACCGTTAGCGCCATCACCTTGATGACACCAGATCGGGGTTTGGCCGGCAAGATCCGCCAGATTCACCATAGGCCAGATCTGAAGCCGATGACGAGATCCCCGACTGCATTGCGCCATTCTCATGGGAAACACTGGATCTGAGCTTACAACAACACTAACTCCCTCGGATCCAAATTAGTTGACTCAACTTTGCTTATTTAAATATGGATGTATCCACACATGTTTTTACTCTAGATACATACACGTCTAAGGAAAGTTGAATCAATTAATTTAGATCGGAGGGTGTACGATATACAGAGAGAAGTCGGCCTCGTCTTCGGCCGGCGAGGCCGCCGGAGAGAAGGGGGGAGGAGCCGGGGGAGTGGGAGAGACTCGAGAGAGAAAGAGAAGAGGAAGAAATGAGAGCTCCCTGGGGAAGAACATTATTTTTGTCGTTCTGCTCGTAGCTTGAAAGTGAAAATTTCGGCCGCGCGCCAAATCATCCCGCCGCATCCATTCGAAAATCCCGTGACCAGTTTTACCCTTTTAACCCTCGGTCCGAAGCTACAACCCACCGACCATGGAGGGATCATTCGGTAACAATGAAATATCTTGCCTAGATCCCGAACCCTCCCCACAGGCCCACACCCACCCACCAACCATTCGCCCCATTCGCTCAAAAATACTCTCACACGCCAAAGCTCTGACTCTCTACAATACTAGACTAGATCTGCTTCGCCGCCGGCATACTCCTCCACAGCGTTGCCTTGACCGTGTCGGCTGTCCAGCCACCTGATCCGCTCCCCCGCCGCCCTCGCCACCAACGGATCTGCTTCACCGCCGACCTCGCCACCGACGGATCTGTTTCACTGGCGACCTCATCCACAACGTAGCAATCAATGCCTTTCCTGTCGACGCACCGGATCCTCTCCAACGGAACCGGGTCTACTTCACCGCTGCCCCCCCTCCACAGAAGCTGATCTATTCCACCGACTACCTTGGCGCAGCGGCTGTATCAACTTCACCGAATCCCTTGCCAGCCAACCAGATCTGCTTCACTAACGCCCGCTTCTCCTGAAACAGGGTCGATTCATCGTCTCCCCCGTCCACCCCTCCGCAGCTTTGTTAGTACGCTGGCCCGTTAGATCGCGGTGTTTCTTTAGTCATGTTTTGTGTAGTTATTTGCAGATCTCATATGCCATTAACATTCTTGATGTGTTGCTTCGCATGAAGTTCGTTTAAATATTGTACAGTACAAAAGCATTATCCGGTCGCTACCATCCTGTTCATTCTACTGACACCTGTGTGCATCCACATATTTATAACCTTATACCCATTCATTTGCTGCCAGCTGTTTTTGTACTGCATGTTATTTTCGCACTACTTTTATAGTCATGCTATGGGCATTTCCAATCTGGTTGTTCTTATACCACGTCATTAGCTCACCGCTAGCCGCTAGCTGTTTTCTCGTGCCTGCTATTCTCACACTGCTTTTATAATAATGCTATGTGCATTTCCAATCTGCTTGCTCTTATACCTCGTCATTAGCTTAGAGCTATTTTTTTCCATGAATGCTCATGTCGCACAACTTGTATAGTTATTGTTGCGTGCATGTCTGGTCTTTGTATTATCGTAGACTAACTTGTCAATGTTATTTTTCCTAGGGATTGATCATGCAAACCGCTTATTAGAACATCCAACATTAACAGCGAGGACGCTAGGGAAGGTTGGAATCTGAGTTCTTGGTTGGTAATTTTGGCAGTTTACTTCCGTTATTATCTATAACCTATATGCATTGTTCCTTATGCAAGAGATTAAAACTTGGAACCCTGCCATAGCAATGCCATTCATGCTTTACTATGTTTCTGCCTATTTGATATGCTTGTCTTGGAGCAACTACGAAGGTGATTTGAACCTGACATTTGGTCATTCTTAATGCCAGTTTACTTTATGTGAAAAACCTTGGCATTACCCTACTCTAAATCTGAATGTCTGAAATTCGTATCTCATGCAAAGCAACATCTAGTTGGTTTTAATCTGATATCTGGTAAATATTGGCTTATTCATTTGGCAGCTCAAGTTTTTTGTTATTTGAAACCAGCTGACTTGGTCTTAAATGTGATATCTAAACACAGATTAAGGACAATTGAGCAGTAGGATTAGCATTTCACTTGATGGCTGAACCTAAAATGACAGGCATGTCGACCACGACTAGTGCACGCAAGAGAAGGACTCGCAACGAGCCGAGTATGTGCTTAGTACATGTATCATATCTTATCTTGTGCTTATTTCTGCTACATGTCGTTATCTCGATCTCTACATTGCATAATACATGTTTGAATAGTTAATTGTTGTAACTATGTTTGCAATATTACCGGAATGCGGTTGTAATGAAGCGAGTCATCATTAGAAGATAGTCGCCAAAAAAGGATCTGTAGCGACCCTGTGCAACATTATGATGTAAGTCTGTGCTTAGTACAAGTTCCATACATTGTCTTATTTATGCAACTTGTTATTATCTTATATCTACATTGCATAATAAATGTTTGAATAGTTCACTTGTTGTAACTATGTTTGCAATATTACTAGAATGCAGTTGTAATGAAGAAGTCCTTAGTAGAAGATAGAGGGCAAAAAAGGTTCCGGGGTGAGCCTATGCAACGATATAATGTAAGTCTGTGCTTAGTACTTGTGACTATCTCATATCGACAATGCTTAATACATGTTTGCATAGTTCATCGTTTAACTCTTTTTGCATTATTATCAGAATGCAGTTGTGATGAAGCAATATATCTTCATCAGAAGAGAGGCCCACAAAAAGTTCTGATCTTTCTTCTGATGCATCCTCTCATAGCCGTCAACCTAGACCATTCCTTTCATCAAACAGTAAATATCTCAAGGCTGTACTTTATAAAAGACATGGTATTGCTGCTTTAAGATCTGTAGCTGATATGTTGACAAAGAGTACACAAGATTCAATCAAGGCGATTGCCAAATGTCGACGTGTTATTGATGATGCTAATAGAAGTCCTCCATGATTATATGTAATTTTTTTTATTTGGCACATTAATTGCCTTGTAATTTTCCTAGTTATTTTATTTGTGTATGTAATTGTGTGTATCATTGATATCAGATTTTAGGCTCATGAAATTTAATGCAAGTTGACTAGTCAAACAACCAGGGCCCTACAACTGAGTGGGTCGGCCCACTTACAGTAGTGTGGGACCACTTTCATTTCGGGTCGGCCCACTTACTTATTGGGCCAGCCCAATTGCTTTAAGTGGACCCCACGCACTAGCTGGGCCGGCCCGGTAACATGAAAGTGGGACCCACCTACTTATTGGGCTAACTCGATGGGTCCACAGGCTACTTGGGCCGGCCCGTTAACACGATAATGGGCCCCACTTTTATTATTGGGCCAGCCCGCCAACCTGTTGGGCCAGCCCACTTGCTTTATGGTGGACCCCACTTACTAACTGGGCCGGCCCGGTTACATGAAAGTGGACCCCACCTGCTTATTGGACCGGCCCACTATCTTGTTGGGCTAGCCCACTTGCTATATGGTGGACCCCACTTGTTTAATGGGCCGGCCCAATAACAGGAAAGTGGGACCCACCTGTGTTTTTTGTGCCGGCCCGCTAGCTTGTTGGACCAGCCCACTTGATCTTTGGTGGACCCCACTTACTAAATGGGCCAGCCCGATAGCAGAAAGTGGGACCCACATGCTAATTGGGCCGGCCCACTAACTTCTTGGGCCGGCCCACTTGCTTTAGGGTGGACCCCATTTGTTAAATGGGCCGGCCCGATAACAGAAAAGTGGGCCCCATATGTCTAGTGGGCCGGCCCTTTTGCCTGTTGACCGGTCAAACGAGTGCATTCGGCCCAGCCCACATGCTTAGTGGGCCGACCCATTTAAATTTTGACCAGTCAACCTTAGAGGTTAGGCCCGGCCCACGTGACTAATGGACCAGCCCAGCTATATAGTTGACCGATCAAACTAAGTCAGCTGGCCCGGTCCGCAAACTAAATGGGCCGGCCCTCTTAAGACGTGGCAGGCCTCGTGTGGGCCTACCATCTACCACGGGGTTTCAGCCGGTTAACGCCGTTAACTGCCAGTTAACAGCGTGTGCCACGTGTTAGTTTGCATGACGTCAGCAGTCAACGGGCTCCCGAAAACACTTCTGCAACGGTCGGATTTTCCTTGGCGGAAGGGTGCCCGAACGCGACGGACCGAAAAAATGTCGTAGGACTTTGCCTGACGCAGTTTCGACCACAGAACCCATATCGTCGGGTTAGGCCCATAGGCGACGAAAATGGCCCTTAGTGGACGATTTTGGGACGTGGTCTATTTGAAATATTCTTGTAGTGAGACAATGCAAGGCGTGGCAGGGGGTTTATGGGACGATGATCTAAAACCCTAATAGTATTTTTGGCTTTTTCGTGGTTTATGGGTATGATGACGCATGCAATCTACACTAGGAAAACTGTAAATTCTCACCGAGCAACCTAAAATCTGATACCACTTGATAGAGCAAAGGTGGCCGATCTTTCGATGAGAGTATGATAGCGTCGATTTGTTGGTGGAGTTCGTGCTTGACGATCCGACTACACGTGCAAAGCTCGTGCGCCAATGCAATCGCTAGGACAATCTCCGGTAGTTACTGATCTTGCAGATGCACGATCAGCCTGACCAGCGAGGCTCTTAATTCCTACCTGTAATCGAGAACAAGAACTAATATTGCAATCAGAATATTGCGGATATAGATGAAAGCTTTATTGAAAACGGTGGGATTCCGAATACTCGGTCTTGTTCTGGGCGTTGGCCTCAAAAGAAGTACACGAAGTTGCAACAATTGGCTAACTTTTAATCTAATCAAAATCCGAGTCTAAACATGACGACTATGGGGGTATTTAAAGGAGGAAAAAGTGGGGTTTCGGCCAACCTTAAGATGTAAGGGGTCCGGTTCGGCCCACTGACCCACTGGACCGGACCTGAATTCTGTTACCATTAGGATAAAGGGCCGATCCTAAAAAAAAGGTCCAACGCGAACCTCATCCGTTCGACCCTAGGTTCTAACCGCACCTCTCCTCTCCTCCCTACAGCAGGCAGGCAGACGCCGCCGCGCCGCTGCAGCAGGAGCTGACAAGCCACCGGTAACGCCCCGTCGCCGCCGCAGGGGCTAGCAAGCTGTCGGCAACGCCCCTCCCCCTGGAGGCTCCTCCATCTTCCTTGCCCGTGATTTTTCTCCATGTCATCCCCGCCGCCGGACCAGGGAAACTCGCCGGCCGTCGGAACGCTGCAGGAATCGCTCGCACCCGGGAAGCGTCCCGAGCTCACGTCGTCGTCTAACCTCCTTGCCAAGTCGCGGCTCTCCCTCGTGACGGCCCCTCCACACTCGGAGGCGCGCGAGGTAAATCCCCAATCCCCTCCACACTCGTAATGCGTGCAATTCTTGGTCGTGAAGTGTTCCTCCCAATGTTTCCTCCCCAATCCCCTCCACACTCGTAATGTAGGATTTTCCAACCTAGCGATTATTTGCTTGTACGGGAATGGAGTAGATCGTTTGGAACATCTTAATGGGCGTGAGGTGTTTGTGGAAATGCCTCAATGCTGAGAAAGTAAATTGCAGTCGAGAGACAACGTGGGGATTGTTTGATGGAAACGAGGGGAATTTATGCTGCAGATGTCTCTACAGGTACCCCTCGCTCATCCAAACACCCACTCTGTTTGCCACTTGATGTCCTCAGTCAGGCACACGTCTGTGTTATTGGCTGAATGCTTATTGTCATGAACACAAATGCACCTTTACTTCACATATGAGATAGCTGGCCATGCCAAATCTGTGGATACAATGATGTATTGATGTCTTATAGTTTATTTATTTGTAGTTGATCTCCACTTAGCTCTACCACACAATAATTGCCCATTTAGGCACCTAAGGAAAAAGTAGAGGTGTTGGATGATTGAATTCTTACTACGTCCGGTTGGTACAAAGGGATAGCTCATCACGGAAAATCCTACATTGACATGCATGATAGGTTGGGAATTATAATCAGTGAACACAATGTCATGTATGATAGGTTGGGAATTATAATCAGTAAACACAGTATATATAATATTGTACTCTGAAATTAATCTTGAATATTGTAAGTGTAGATGAGAAGTGATGTCTACGGGTTACGGGTGCTTCTATTCTTGTAGACAATTTTGGGCCTCCAAGAGCAGAGGTTTGTAGAACAGCAGCAAGTTTCCCTTAAGTGGATCACCCAAGGTTTATCGAACTCAGGGAGGAAGAGATCAAAGATATTCCTCTCATGCAACCACTGCAACCACAAAGCAAGAAGTCTCTTGTGTCCCCAACACACCTAATAGGTGCACTAGTTCGGCGAAGAGATAGTGAAATACATGTGGTATGAATAAATATAAGCGAGTAGCAACGGCACCGGAAAAGTGATTTGCTCGGGATCGGCGTGTGGTTGATGGTGGTAATATTGCGGACGGTAGAGATGCGAGTAAAACGAGTAAACAAGCAGCGATAGCGATATTTAGGAACAAGGCCTAGGGATCATACTTTCACTAGTGGACACTCTCAACTTTGATCACATAACGAGAATAAATAAATAGATGCTAAACTCTACACTCTCTTGTTGGATGATGAACACCACTAAGCGTGTAGGATTACACGAACCCTCAATGCCGGAGTTAACAAGCTCCACAATATTCGATGTTCATGTTTAAATAACCTTAGAGTGCACGATAGATCAACACAACTAAACCAAGTACTAACATAGCATGCACACTGTCACCTTCACGCTACGAAAGGAGGCATAGATCACATCAAAACCATCATAGCAATAGTTAACTTCATAATCTACAAGAGATCACAATCATAGCCTACGCCAAGTACTACACGATGAACACACTGTCACCATTACACCGTGCAGGAGGAATAAACTACTTTAATAACATCACTAGAGTAGCACACAGATAAATTGTGATACAAAACACATTGCAATCATAAAGGGATATAAATAAGCACTTCACTATGCCATTCATAACGGTGAATAAGTATTCGTGAAATATAGCCTAAGAGACCCACACGGTGCACACACTGTCACCTTTACACACGTGGGACAAGGAGTCTCCGGAGATCACATAAGTAAAATCCACTTGACTAGCATAATGACATCTAGATTACAAGCATCATCATATGAATCTCAATCATGTAAGGCAGCTCATGAGATTATTGTATTGAAGTACATAGGAGAGAGATGAACCACATAGCTACCGGTACAGCCCTTAGCCTCGATGGAGAACTACTCCCTCCTCATGGGAGACAGCAGCGTTGATGGAGATGGCGGTGGTGTCGATGGAGGAGCCTTCCGGGGGCACTTCCCCGTCCCGGCGGCGTGCCGGAACAGAGACTCTTGTCCCCCAGATCTTGGCTTCGCGATGGCGGCGGCTCTGGAAGGTTTCTTGTACCGTGGCTTTTCCGTCTCGAGGTTTTAGGTCAGGGACCTTTAAATAGGCGAAGAAGCGGAGTCGGAAGGCTGACGGGGTGGTGACTGATACGTCCAAAACGTATCTACTTTCCCGAACACTTTTGCTATTGTTTTGCCTCTAATTTGTGTATTTTGGATGCAACTAACGCGGACTAACGCTGTTTTCAGCAGAACTGTTCGGTGTCTCGTTTTTGTGCGAAATCCAACTTTCGGGAAAAATCTCGGGATTTTGACGAAAGGCCCTATTTTCCCGGAATGCCGACGGAGCCGGAAGGACAATTCAAGTGGAGGCCCGAGGGCCCCACACCATAAGGCGGCGCGGCCTAGGGGGGCCGCGCGGCCCTATGGTGTGGCCCCCTCGGCTGGCCTCCGACGCCCTCCTTCGGACTATTTATCGGCCTCGACCTAAAAACGCACGGAGAGAAGTCAAAGTCGCCAGAAACCCTCCAGAACGCCGCCACATCGCGAAACTCCGTCTCGGGAGCCAGAAGTCTCCGTTCTGGCACTCCGCCGGGACGGGGAATTGGAGGAGATCATCGCCATCATCACCGCCAACGCCTCTCCATCAACCAGCCATGTTTCCCCCATCCATGTGTGAGTAATTCCCCCGCTGTAGGCCGAAGGGGATGGTAGGGATTGGATGAGATTGGTCATGTAATAGCATAAGATTGTTAGGGCATAGTGCCTAGTGTCCGTAATTGGTACTTTGATGATATTGTTGCAACTTGTTATGCTTAATGCTTGTCACTAGGGCCCGAGTGCCATGATCTCAGATCTGAACATGTTATTATTTCATCATGATATTCATTGTTTATGGTCTTACCGGCAAGTTGTATACACATGTCGCTGTCCGGAACCAATGGCCCCGAAGTGACAGAAATTGGGACAACCGGAGGGGATGGTAGTGATGTGAGGATCACATGTGTTCACGGAGTGTTAATGCTTTGCTCCGGTACTCTATTAAAAGGAGTACCTTAATATCCAGTAGTTTACCTTGAGGCCCGGCTACCACCGGCTGGTAGGACAAAAGATGTTGTGCAAGTTTCTCATTGCGAGCACGTACGACTATAATTGGAACACATGCCTATTGATTGCTTAGTACTTGGATACCGTTTTATTATTATCTGCAAATGCCCTGCTATGATTGTTACATGAGTTTCTCTCATCCATGCAACGCCCGTCATCCGTCCCCGTGCCTACGATATTTTAATCCTGTTGTTTACTAAAATCACTACTCGCTGTCTTTGTTACTCTGCTCGTTGTTATTTTACTACTCGCTACTACTATAAAACTGTCACTATCGATAAACTCTTGCGAGCAAGTCTGTTTCTAGGTGCAGCTGAATTGACAACTCCGCTATTAAGGCTTTCAAGTATTCTTTGTCTCCCCTCGTGTCGAATCAATAAATTGGGTTTTACTTCCCTCGAAGACTGTTGCGATCCCCTATACTTGTGGGTCATCAAGACTATTTTCTGGCGCCGTTGTCGGGAGCATAGCTTTATTTGGAAGTTCACTTGGATTGATATTGTTCGCTGCAAATTCTCCATTATGGGTAAACCTCGCGATACTAAGGTCGCCATATTACCATCCACTACAAGAAAAGGTACAACTCTGAGTACCTCTGCTGCTCTTGATTCACCATCTGTGATTGATAAACTTGTTTCACCACCACAAGTTTCAAATGCTGGTACTTCTGCTGAATCTGAAATAACTCTTATAATATTGATGATGCTTCTGCTGTGCTTGATGATAGTGGTTCATTGGGATCTTTTCTAGATGCTACAATTGCTAGGTCTAGACAAATAGAAAATACTGAAACTCCTGATGTTACTACACCTGTTAATTCACCTGAACTTGAATACTCTAGTGATGATCTTGATGAAGATTATGTGGAACTTGATGATGATTTTATTGAAAAATGCAATGCTACTACTGATGCAAGAAAAATTAAAAAGTTGCTTGCAGAACATACTGTTAGATATAAAGCTGTCTCCCGATCCTAAATTTGCCACATCTCCTATAAACATTAAGGATAAAAATTATGATTTTTCTCTTGATCTATCTCATATAGCTATTGTTGAGAAAACACCTTTTTGTGGTACTGAAAAAGAAAGTGCTTTGTTGAACACATGACCGAGTTATCTACTCTGAGTAGCTTGTTTTCTGATGATGTTAAGAAGCGTACTTACTTTGTTGCTAAAATCTTTCCATTCTCATTAAAGGATGACGCTAAAACTTGGTATAATAGTTTGCCACCTAGTTCTATTAAAATTCCAAAAGAATTGCTTGATGTTTTCTTCCGGAAATACTTTCCTGCTAGTGCTCAACATGCTGCTTTGCAGAGAGTTTATAATTTTGATCGGGGAGATGGAGAGAAATTGCTCGAGGCTTGGGCGAGATTTTGCTCTCTTATTAGAGCTACGCTCGACCATGATTTGGAAAAGCATGATTTACTTGATATATTTTATAGTGGACTAACCATTGAGTCTAGGGCATACCTGGATAGTTGTGCTTGGTTGTGTTTTCGGGAAAAGAACTCCGGACGAAGTCGAAGAATTATTGGCTAAAATAGGCCGGAATCATGATGATTGGACTACGCCCTGAACCAACTCCAACGCCAATATTGAAGAAGAGGGGTTTAATTAAATTGAATGATGAAGATATGAGGGAAGCCAAGAAGTCTCTCAAGGAGAAAGGTATTAAATCTGAAGATGTGAAGAATCTACCTCCTATAGAAGATATATGTGACATAATTCCCCCTTCATCCATGATTGAGGTAAATTCCCTTCAACGCTTTACTAGAGAAGATATTCCGTATTCAAAACCTCCTGCGCAATGCTTAGATGAGTTTGATAATTATATTGTTAAGCAAGAAAATTTTAATATGAGAGTAGAGAATCATTTAATGGAAAATTCTCGAGCTATTAGTGAATTGCATGATATTGTGGAGAGAACCTCCAATGATGTTAAGATGCTTGTTAAACATTTTTCATATGGTTCAAACTCAAATTGATCAACTCACTAAAGTGCAAAATGACTTGCTAGGAAATAATTCTAAAGAAAAACATGCTTATGAAGTAACAACTAGAGGTGGTGTCTCTACCCAGGATCCTCTATATCCTGAAGGACATCCCAAAAGAATTGAACAAGATTCTCAACGCATTGAACCTAGAGCTCGTTCTAAGAAAAAGAAAAAGAAACATAAGAATGTTGTAGAATCCTCTGAACCTGTTAATGATCCTAATAATATTTCTAATTCGATGCTGAAACTGAAAGTGGTAATGAACATGATAAAGATAATGATAAGAATGATACTCCTGAAAGAAGAGGTTGAAGAAGAACCTGAAAAGCATGCTAAAAATAAAAAGTATACTAAAGAAGATTTTATTTCTGAGAAACATGGTAATGAAAGAGAACCTTGGGTGCAAAAGCAAATGCCTTTTCCTGCTAAGAAACTAAAATCAAAGGAAGAAGAACACTATAATAAATTTTGTGATTGGATGAAACCTTTATTCTTGCAAATCCCTTTGATCGATGCTATTAAATTGCCTCCTTATTCAAAGTATATGAAAGATATTGTTACTAACAAAAGGAAAATCCCCAATGAGGAGATTTCCACTATGCTTGCTAATTACTCTTTCAATGGCAAAGTTCCAAAGAAGCTTGGCGACCCAGGTATACCTACTATTCCTTGTTCTATTAAGAATAATTATGTTAAAACTGCTCTATGTGACTTGGGAGCCGGTGTTAGTGTTATGCCTTTTTCTCTTTATAAGAGACTTTACTTAGATAAGTTGATACCTACTCGATATATCTTTGCAAATGGCTGATAAATCTACTTGCTATTCCTGTTGGTATATGTGAGGATGTTCCTGTTCAAGTTACTAATAACTCGCTTGATATTAACTGATTTTGTTGTGTTGGAAATGCCTGAAGATGATAATATGTCTATTATTCTTGGGAGACCTTTTCTTAACACCGCAGGGGCTGTTATTGATTGCAATAAAGGAAAGGTTACTTTTAATGTTGACGATAAAGAACACACCGTCTATTTCCCCAAGAGGATTGAAAAAGCGTGCGGAGTTAATACTATTTCTAATGTGAGAACTATCAAAGTGGGAACTATCGATTGTCCTATATATGAGCCTAAAGAAGAATATCAAACTCTTGTGATTGGATCCATATCAATACAATTCAAGGTAACATGATTGATTTGAGGTTTATTTCTTCATATGCTATGTAAAATTTATTTGGTGGCAAGACTTGATCAACCTTGTTAACAAATACTTTTTATATGCATAGAGGAGGTAAACAACATCTCTTTCTTCCTCCACTTGCTTTAGTTGTTGTAGCACTTTTATTTTTTCCAAAGTTCCTTAGTTGATTAGAGATTTCAAAAATTTTCCTGGCCAGTAATAATAAACTTAATACCCAGAAATGTGCATTTTTCAAAGTTTTCAAAAATTCGCGAAAATTACACCGTTGGTCCTATTTTTCGACGAGGCACCTGGGAGCACCAGATGATGACCTGTGGGGCACCACAGGCCGGCGCGGCCAACAAGGGGGGCGCGCCACCCTGTGGTGTGGGCCCCTCCTTGCCCCACTTCTTCATCTCTTTCTCCCAGCATCTTCTCTCTCCCGAAAAAACTCGAACCAACTTTCTCTCACTCGCGTTTTTGCTCAAGAGCTCAGGATTTCTCGATCTCTTTGCTCAGCCCAGATTTCTGTCTGAAATTTGGCACATTTTCTCTCCGGTATGTGACTCCCTCGATTATCCAAATAGAATTTTGTTTGGTTGAGTATATCTTGAATATTTTGCTGCTGTAGGTAACATGTTTAGTGAGCTTGCATGCTTGTTTTAAGTGGTAGAAATTAGTTTTGATGCATGATTAGTACTCTAGCAAGTTCCTATGGTAGTTTCCCTCAATTATATGTCACCAAATCAAGTTTTATATTGTTTGTTGAAAAATTTCAGAAAATGGAAGGAGGTAGGCACCAACTCAACCAACAAGAGTTGGAGGTGCAACAGGTCATGAGAGTTCACCGAGAAGAAGGGGTATACCCCACTTACTATCCGTGTGTGGATTTCATGAGAAGTGCAGGGATCTTGCAGGACGTTCAAAGTTTAATCTCTCGTGCAGGATTGGATGATTTTGTTGATGGGGAACCATGCCAATATGTAAAACTGACTATGTCGGTAGTGCAGGACTTTAAATTCAATCGGTCGCAATCTAATCCCATGGTTCAGTACAAAATTTATAATAAAACTGTCAACTTGCCATTCAGTGATTTTTGTGCAGCAATCAGAGTGCCGCAATGGGGATCATGCGAGAAGATAAAGGGATCGCCGCAAGAGTTCTTGGACCTCTTCAAGATGATTTGTCATGGAAGAAGCTTCTCAGAGGATGATGGTAAAATCAGTAGCATTCATTTCCCAGCTATTCGTTACTTTGCTTATTTCATTACCAAGTGCGTTCTAGCGAGAAAGAATGGAGGTAAAGTAACTATCCCGGATCTAGCCTTTCTAGCTGCTGCATTACAAGGTAATAGGACTTATAACTTGTGAGCTTTGATAGCCAACAGACTTGCCACTAACCGTGAGAGGGGAGGAATTTGTGGGGGTCTCATCGCCTCTCGCTTATTAGCTATGCATAATGTAGGACCTCACCGTCTTGATATTCAGCTCCCCATAGAGAAACTTGACATAGCTTCCATGATTAAGCATGAATTTGTTTCTGATTCGTCTAATTTAGGAAACCTGTCTTACAGAATAACATTTTACAAGAAATCTTGGACAAGGACTAAGAAAGTTGAAAAATTAGTAGGATTGCCTGCACCTTCTCTGTTTAACCTTGATTCCAGGGAGGATTGGTCAGTCACGGAAAGTGCGGTTAATGCATACATCGAGGGAGGAAGCCATCGTGCACGAGACAACACGGATGAGGTCGAGGAACACCTCGACTCGTCGTCAGATGCAGCAAGCTCTTCGCATCAACACATTGGGCATGAGGAGCCTCCACGTTTTTCTTCTGCATCGGTACCTTATTACGACTACTCCATGTATGATCCACCGGCGTGGAACCCAGACCCTCGATGGGGTTGAACTCCACTTAGGCCAAAAGCCTAAGCTTGGGGGGAGGTATACCGGCATCGCTCATTCTTTGCATATTATGGTTGCTGGATACTTGTACATACTTGTTTAGTCTCTTTGAGTGGTTTTCTAATGAGAGGGAGATGATATTTGGGGAAGTGCTGCCTGAAAACAGATTCTGGACTGTTACTAGAAAAATTCGTGCGCACAGCTAGAACATTATTTTGATCTGCCAATTTTTGTGCATATTCCCCAGGTTGTTATCTAACTTTCATTAGTTGAACACTTTTCGAGCTGAGCAACGTAAGATTTTTGTAAAAATCGATTTCTGTACTGCTGTCAGGTTTTGGCAGATTTCTGCTATCTCGCTTTTCTGTGTTTCTTTTAGTTTGCTATTTCTTGCTTTCACTTTGTTTCTTTCCCAAAACACAAAAAGACCAAAAATATTTCTGTTGTTTCTCTTCATCATTTGTTTATCTTGGTTTCTTGCATTTGTTTCGCTTATTTGCTATTGCTAGTTTGCTATAAGAAAACCCAAAAAGATTTTGCTTTGTTTGCTTGTTTCCTTTTGTTCTTGTTCTCAAATTCGAAAACACCAAAAATATTTGTTGTTCTTCTTTGGTTTGTAAAGTTCATTATGAGTTCAATGGTCTTCGGTGGCTGGAGCGTGGTTTTCATTTCATATTATCCAAGCTACACAAGTGAAAAGGCAATAATGACGATCTACGACAATCCGATTGTGGTGAGAGGCTGGTATAAACTCTATTTGTTTTCATTTTTGTACATATACTCATCCATGTGAGCATGCTTAGTTGGTTCATGTGAGGTATATGTCATTTAAGAAAGTTTGGTAGTTCATGATCTCTCATGTTAGCTCCAATTATTAATATAAGTAGCATGTCATGGATGTTTACTTGCATTGTTTTATTCATAGATAGGTATGATATTGTGGTATCCTCCTCTGAATAATTCATTTATATCGACTTGGCACATGCTCACGCATGCATATGACTGAACAAAAGTCAATTAAGCCTCAATGATTTACATTGCTTCGTAGTTCTTGTATCACTTTTATGCCTCGGTTAATTTATTTTGCCGCAAGCATGATTATGACAGATTGCTCGCTCTCTTGATTTGTCGCTCCCTATTCTTTTGCTAGCCTTCACTTGTACCGAGCGGGAACGCTGCTCGTGCCTCCAAACACATGAAAACCAAGTTATTCCGGAGTGTCCACCATAAATACCTATGCATGGCATTTCAAACCATTCCAAGTAAATTCTCATGCGCTACCTTTAAAACCTTCAAAATGCTTCTCAAATTGTGTTAATGTTTCATAGCTCATGAGGAAGTATGTGGTGTTTAGCTTTCAACCTTGTCATTTACTTTTGACGGACTCTCATATGGACTAGTGGCACATCCGCTTATCCAATAATTTTGCAAAAAGAGCTGGCAATGGGATTCCCAGTCCCGAATTAATTAACTTAAATAGACACTCCTCCATGGTTTGTGATTGTTGGCAGGCACCCGAGGATTCGGTTAGCCATGGTTTGTGTAAGAAAGGTGGGAAGGAGTGCCACATAAACATGCAAATAATTCATGGGAGCCGCTCTTGAAAGTCCGGTTGGCGAGGTAGTTGGTGTACCCATTACCATTCGTTGACAACAACAAACACCTCTCAAAATAATTTTACTCTCGCTTTACAAATGAAAAGCTCTAGCACATGTTAATCCCTGCTTCCCTCTGCGAAGGGTCAATCTTTTACTTTTATGTTGTGTCTCCATCCTTTCTTTGAGCACTTTCTTGAGAGCACAACTTGTCATTCTTAGTGTAATATGCTTGTCTCAAAATATGATTGATTGTGGTATAACTTTGATGCTTTTATCTTTGACAATCACTATTTCTAGTCTTTCTATGAACTCCGGAGGTGCCCGGGCATTTATGTTTTGCCGATCAAATACGAGCAAGCGAGATACCACTTTATCATACTCTCTTATGAACATTGCAATCCTGCTTATATACATGATTCATGATGCTTATTATTAATTGTTGGTACCCCTTCATGATTGACATAGCTGTTAGATGATCTTATTTGCATGTACCTTATTATGAACTGCTCAAGTATTAGCCATATCATGAGAATATATACATCATATGAGAAAATGTGTTCGTGAAAGTTCTTTTATCGCTCGCTTGTTAACTCGAATTGCTTGAGGACAAGCAATAAGCTAAGCTTGGGGGGAGTTGATACGTCCAAAACGTATCTACTTTCCCGAACACTTTTGCTATTGTTTTGCCTCTAATTTGTGTATTTTGGATGCAACTAACGCGGACTAACGCTGTTTTCAGCAGAACTGTTCTGGTGTCCCGTTTTTGTGCAGAAATCCAACTTTCAGGAAAAACCTCGGGATTTTGACGAAAGGCCCTATTTTCCCGAATACTGACGGAGCCAGAAGGACAATTCAAGTGGAGGCCCGAGGGCCCCACACCATAAGGCGGCGCGGCCTAGGGGGGCCCGCGCGGCCTTATGTTGTGGCCCCCTCGGCTGGCCTCCGACGCCCTCCTTCGGACTATTTATCGGCCTCGACCTAAAAACGCACGGAGAGAAGTCAAAGTCGCCAGAAACCCTCCAGAACGCCGCCACATCGCGAAACTCCGTCTCGGGAGCCGAAGTCTCCGTTCGGCACTCCGCGGGACGGGAATTGGAGGAGATCATCGCCATCATCACCGCCAACGCCTCTCCATCAACCAGCCATGTTTCCCCATCCATGTGTGAGTAATTCCCCCGTCTGTAGGCCGAAGGGGATGGTAGGGATTGGATGAGATTGGTCATGTAATATCATAAGATTGTTAGGGCATAGTGCCTAGTGTCCGTAATTGGTACTTTGATGATATTGTTGCAACTTGTTATGCTTAATGCTTGTCACTAGGGCCCGAGTGCCATGATCTCAGATCTGAACATGTTATTATTTCATCATGATATTCATTGTTTATGGTCTTACCTGCAAGTTGTATACACATGTCGCTGTCCGGAACCAATGGCCCCGAAGTGACAGAAATTGGGACAAACGGAGGGGATGGTAGTGATGTGAGGATCACATGTGTTCACGGAGTGTTAATGCTTTGCTCCGGTACTCTATTAAAAGGAGTACCTTAATATCCAGTAGTTTCCCTTGAGGCCCGGCTGCCACCGGCTGGTAGGACAAAAGATGTTGTGCAAGTTTCTCATTGCGAGCACGTACGACTATAATTGGAACACATGCCTATTGATTGCTTAGTACTTGGATACCGTTTTATTATTATCCGCAAATGCCCTGCTATGATTGTTACATGAGTTTCTCTCATCCATGCAACGCCCGTCATCCGTCCCCGTGCCTACGATATTTTAATCCTGCTGTTTACTAAAATCACTACTCGCTGTCTTTGTTACTCTGCTGTCGTTATTTTACTACTGCTACTACTATAAAACTCGTTACTATCGATAAACTCTTGCGAGCAAGTCCGTTTCCAGTGCAGCTGAATTGACAACTCCGTTGTTAAGGCTTTCAAGTATTCTTTGTCTCCCCTCGTGTCGAATCAATAAATTGGGTTTTACTTCCCTCGAAGACTGTTGCGATCCCCTATACTTGTGGGTCATCAGTGACACAGTAGGGGGGCGCGGCCCAGGCCCTGGCCGCGCCACCCTATCATCTGGGCCCACCAGGGCTCCCCTCTGGTGGCTCTCGGGTGTTCTGGAAGCTTTGTGGAAAAATAGGATGCTGGGCATTGATTTCGTCCGATTCCGAGAATATTTCCTTACTAGGATTTCGGAACCAAAAACAGCAGAAAACAAAGAATCGGCCCTTCGGCATCTCGTCAATAGGTTAGTTCCGGAAAACGCATAATAATGACATATAATGTGTATAAAACATGTGAGTATCATCATAAAAGTAGCATGGAACATAAGAAATTATAGATACGTTTGAGACTTATCAAGCATCCCCAAGCTTAGTTCCTACTCGCCCTCGAGTAGGTAAACGATAACAAAGATAATTTCTGAAGTGACATGCTATCATAATCTTGATCATACTATTGTAAAGCATATGAGATGAATGCAGCGATTCGAAGCAATGATGAAGATAATGAGTAAACTAATGAATCATATAACAAAGACTTTTCATGAATAATACTTTCAAGACAAGCATCAATAAGACTTGCATAAGAGTTACTCATAAAGCAATAAGTTCAAAGTAAAGGCATTGAAGCAACACAAAGGATGATTAAGTTTCAGCGGTTGCTTTCAACTTCAACATGTATATCTCATGGATAATTGTCAACACAAAGTGATATAACAAGTGCAATAGGTAAACATGTAAGAATCAATGCACACAGTTGATACAAGTGTTTGCTTCTAAGATAGAAGGAATAGGTAAACTGACTCAACAATAAAGTAGAAGAATGGCCCTTCGCAGAGGGAAGCATGGATTACTATATTTGTGCTAGAGCTTTTATTTTGAAAACATAGAAACAATTTTGTCAACGGTAGTAATAAAGCATATGTGTTATGTATAAGATATCCTATAAGTTGCAAGCCTCATGCATAGTGTACCAATAGTGCTCGCACCTTGTCCTAATTAGCTTGGATTAACATGGATTATCATTGCATAGCATATGTTTCAACCAAGTGTCACAAAGGGGTACCTCTATGCAGGGCCGGCCCTAAAGGGGGGGCAGGCAGGGCGGCCGCCCCAGGCCCCCGAAATCAAGGGGCCCCAAATCCCCAAGCAGCTATGTTACTTATGAACTCATCTGCAGCGCCATTAGAGCAGGTCTGGAACTTCTCTCATACGGTTGACAGGTACTGGGATGAAACGTTATGGACGAAGCACTAGGCTGCTTATGTTGGGCTGGTACTTCAGCCTTTTTGTCCTTTATTTTGCTTTGGGCCTTTTTTCTCTGGTTAGATCGGACTGGGGCAAAGTAGTTAGACCATGACGTTCCAGGAAAGATAATAGATTTCCCTCAAAAAAAAAAGACAACAGACGATGCTTTAAAAAAAGGAACTGCATCCACTCAAAGAAAAGGAACTGCAGCACATAGTTAACTGTCCACACACTTTATTCTTCATTGGCGTGTTAATCTCTCTAATAGATGTCACAAACAGAGGTACCGAAAGTCCATGGCCAGGTAGAGTCTAGCTTCCCATCTGCAAGGCACGGTGCATGACACAGTTTGGTCGTCTTCTGAAAGAGGCTTTAAGTATTTACTCGTAAAAATTCCATATATCATTAATAAAATTATCATTTCTATGCTTATTATAGGGCCTGGATCAAAAAAGGACAAGGTTGTTATTAGTCCATTGCCCATAATAAGGAAAAATAAAAATATATCGTTAGTTCGGTTTCATCAATGATCTGTCCATCTAGGCTTCACGAATTTCTTCATGATCCTTAACGCTTTTGTCGCAGTGGCATTAAATAGTCATGTCATCTAAAAATAATAACCTGACCACGAAAGGAAAAAGAGTTGATTGGGCCACATAGATAGTTATCGATAATTTAAGGTAATATCTATTGTATCAAAGAATGTGTTAAAATGCACTTGAAATATTTATCGTTGAGATTTAAATAGTTTATACAAAAATATTAATTATCCCTTATTTTAATGATTATATCGAGGGCCCTGAATCCTAAGTTCGCCCTAGGCCCCAGAAATCTCAGGACCGGCCCTGCCTCTATGCCGCCTGTACAAAGGTCTAAGGAGAAAGCTCGCATTGGATTTCTCGCTTTTGATTATTCTCAACTTAGACATCCATACCGGGACAACATAGACAACATATAATGGACTCCTCTTTAATGCATAAGCATTCAACAACAGTTAATATTCTCATAAGAGATTGAGGATTAGTTGTCCACACTGAAACTTCCACCATGAATCATGGCTTTAGTTAGCGGCTCAATGTTCTTCTCTAACAGTATGCATACTCAAACCATATGATCATGAAAATCTCCCTTACTTCAGACAAGACAAACATGCATAGCAACTCACATGATATTCAACAAAGGTAAAAGTTGATGGCGTCCCCAGAAACATGGTTACCGCACAACAAGCAACTTATTAAGAAATAAGACACATAAGTACATATTCTTCACCACAATAGTTTATAAGGCTATTTGTCCCATGAGCTATGTATTGCAAAGGCAAAGAATAGAAATTTTAAAGGTAGCACTCAAGTAATTTACTTTGAAATGGCGGAGAAATACCATGTAGTAGGTAGGTATGGTGGACACAAATGGCATGGTTATTGGCTCAAGGATTTGGATGCACGAAAAGAATTCCTCTCAATACAAGGCTAGGCTAGCAAGGTTGTTTGAAGCAAACTCAAGTATAAAAGGTGCAGCAAAGCTCACATATGAACATATTGTAACTATTATAAGACTTTATATTGTCTCCTTGTTGTTCAAACACCTTAACCAGAAAATATCTAGACTCTAGAGAAACTAATCATGCAAACCGAATTTTAACAAGCTCTGTGTAGTTATTCATTAATGAGTACAAGGTACATGATGCAAGAGCTTAAACAAGATCTATATGAGCACAACAATTTCCAAGTATCACATTATTCAAGACATTAAACCATTTACCACATGCAGCATTTTCTGTTTCCAACCATATAACAATTAACGAAGCAGTTTCAACCTTCGCCATGAACATTAAAGATAAAGCGAAGAACACATGTGTTCATATGAACCAGCGGAGCGTGTCTCTCTCCCACACAAGCATGTATTTATTCAGAGAATGAAAATAACAAAACGAAAATAAAAGCACACAGACGCTCCAAGTAAAGCACATAAGATGTGACCGAATAAAAATATAGTTTCAAGAGAAGAAACCTGATAATTTGTCGATGAAGAAGGGGATGCCTTGGGCATCCCCAAGCTTAGATGCTTGAGTCTTCTTGAAATATGCAGGGATGAACCACCGGGCATCCCCAAGCTTAGACTTTTCACTCTTCTTGATCATAGTATATCATCCTCCTCTCTTGACCCTTGAAAACTTCCTCCACACCAAACTCGAAACAAACTCATTAGAGGGTTAGTGCATAATCAAAAATTCACATGTTTAGAGGTGACACAATCATTATTAACACTTCTGGACATTGCTCAAAGCTACTGGAAGGTAATGGAACAAAGAAATCCATCCAACATAGCAAAAGAAGCAATGCGAAATAAAAGGCAGAATCTGTCAAAACAGAACAGTCTGTAAAGATGAATTTTAAAGAGGCACCAGACTTGCTCAAATGAAAATGCTCAAATTGAACGAAAGTTGCGTACATATCTGTGGATCACTCACGTAAATTGGCATAATTTTCTGAGTTACCTACAGAGAATTAGGCCCAGATTCGTTACAGCAAGAAATCTGTTTCTGCGCAGTAATCCAAATCTAGTATGAACCTTACTATCAAAGACTTTACTTGGCACAACAATGCGATAAAAATAAGATAAGGAGAGGTTGCTACAGTAGTAACAACTTCCAAGACTCAAATACAAAATAAAAGTACTGTAGCAAAATAAACACATGGGTTATCTCCCAAGAAGTTCTTTCTTTATAGCCATTAAGATGGGCCCAGCAGTTTTAATGATGCACTCGCAAGAGATAGTATTTGAAGCAAAAGAGAGCATCAAGAGGCAAATTCAAAACACATTTAAGCCTAACATGCTTCCTATAAATAGGAATCTTGTAAATAAACAAGTTCATGAGGAGCAAAGTAACAAGCATAGGAAGATAGAACAAGTGTAGCTTCAAAAAATTCAGCACATAGAGAGGCATTTTAGTAACATGAAAATTTCTACAACCATATTTTCCTCTCTCATAATAACTTTCAGTAGCATCATGAGCAAACTCAACAATATAACTATCACATAAAGCATTCTTATCATGAGTCTCATGCATAAAATTATTACTACTCCCAACATAAGCATAATCAATTTTATTAGTAATAGTGGGAGCAAATTCAACAAAGTAGCTATCATTATTATTTTCATCATCAAATATAGGAGGCATATTGTAATCATAATCAAATTTATCCTCCATAACAAAGCGGTACTAAAAGACTACTATCATTATAATCATCATAAATAGGAGGCAAAGTATCATCAAAGTAAATTTTCTCCTCAATGCTTGGGGGACTAAAAAGATCATGCTCATCAAAACCAGCTTCCCCAAGCTTAGAACTTTCTATATCATTAGCAACAATGGTATTCAAAGTGTTCATACTAATATGTTCCATGGGTTTTTTAATTTTCGCATCAAACCATCCATGTCTTAAATCAGGAAATAGAATAAGAAGCTCATTGTTGTCCATTATGCCAAACTAGTGTAAACAAGAAACAAAAAGATGCAATTGCAGGATCTAAAGGAAATAGCTTCGAACACTCACACAATGGCGCCGTAAAAGTACTTTACCCGGGACCGGAGTATGAGTGCCTTTTACCTTTCCTCCCCGAGCAACGGCGCCGTAAAAGTGCTTGATGTCTACGGGTGCTTCTATTCTTGTAGACAGTGTTGGGCCTCCAAGAGCGAGAGGTTTGTAGAACAGCAGCAAGTTTCCCTTAAGTGGATCACCCAAGGTTTATCGAACTCGTGGAGGAAGAGGTCAAAGATATTCCTCTCATGCAACCCCGCAACCACAAAGCAAGAAGTCTCTTGTGTCCCCAACACACCTAATAGGTGCACTAGTTCGGCGAAGAGATAGTGAAATACAGGTGGTATGAATAAATATAAGCAGTAGCAACGGCACCGTAAAAGTGCTTTGCCCAGGACCGGCGTGTGGTTGATGGTGGTAATATTGCGGACGAGTAGAGATGCAAGTAAAACAAGTAAACAAGCAGCGATAGCGATATTTAGGAACAAGGCCTAGGGATCATACTTTCACTAGTGGACACTCTCAACTTTGATCACATAACAGAATAAATAAATAGATGCTAGACTCTACACTCTCTTGTTGGATGATGAACACCACTAATCGTGTAGGATTACACGAACCCTCAATGCCGGAGTTAACAAGCTCCACAATATTCGATGTTCATGTTTAAATAACCTTAGAGTGCACGATAGATCAACACAACTAAACCAAGTACTACCATAGCATGCACACTGTCACCTTCACGCTACGAAAGGAGGCATAGATCACATCAATACCATCATAGCAATAGTTAACTTCATAATCTACAAGAGATCACAATCATAGCCTACGCCAACTACTACACGATGCACACACCATCACCATTACACCGTGCAGGAGGAATAAACTACTTTAATAACATCACTAGAGTAGCACACAGATAAATTGTGATACAAAACACATTGCAATCATAAAGGGATATAAATAAGCACTTTACTATGCCATTCATAACAGTGAATAAGTATTATGTGAAATATAGCCTAAGAGACCCACACGGTGCACACACTGTCACCTTTACACACGTGGGACAAGGAGTCTCGGGAGATCACATAAGTAAAATCCACTTGACTAGCATAATGACATCTAGATTACAAGCATCATCATATGAATCTCAATCATGTAAGGCAGCTCATGAGATTATTGTATTGAAGTACATAGGAGAGAGATGAACCACATAGCTACCGGTACAGCCCTTAGCCTCGATGGAGAACTACTCCCTCCTCATGGGAGACAGCAGCGTTGATGGAGATGGCGGTGGTGTCGATGGAGGAGCCTTCCGGGGGCACTTCCCCGTCCCGGCGGTGTCCCTCAGATCTTGGCTTCGCGATGGCGGTGGCTCTGGAAGGTTTCTCGTACCGTAGCTTTTCCGTCTCGAGGTTTTAGGTCAGGGACCTTTAAATAGGCGAAGAAGCGGAGTCGGAAGGCTGACGGGGTGGTGACACAGTAGGGGGGCGCGGCCCAGGCCCTGGCCGCGCCACCCTATCATCTGGGCCCACCAGGGCTCCCCTCTGGTGGCTCTCGGGTGTTCTGGAAGCTTCGTGGAAAAATAGGATGCTGGGCATTGATTTCGTCCGATTCCGAGAATATTTCCTTACTAGGATTTCGGAACCAAAAACAGCAGAAAACAGACAATCGGCCCTTCGGCATCACGTCAATAGGTTAGTTCCGGAAAACGCATAATAATGACATATAATGTGTATAAAACATGTGAGTATCATCATAAAAGTAGCATGGAACATAAGAAATTATAGATACGTTTGAGACGTATCAAGAAGCCAAGAGCAAGGGCATCAAAATGTGCAAGAAGATGCCTCCATCGGAGGCAAAGAAGAAAAGCGGAGTAGACAGCATCAATGTGCCGGTCCGAAGAAGAAGAAGGGGTTGTCTCTAGTTGCAAGGCACCATGTGGTGGCTGCTATGTTGTCGAGGTCTCTGGCAGTGCGTGCTTCTCCAACCGCAAGACAAACTTCTCCGGCTGCAAGGCGAACTTCTCCAAAGGCGACACCACCAACAGCTGCAGTTCTAGAGTCATATCGAACACCAACATTTATCGACAACGGTACTGTTTTCTTGCACTTGAAATACAAATATAGTGAATGTACTGTTGTCTTTGCACTTGAAATACAAATATAGTGAATGTACTATTGTCCTTGCACTTGAAAGAATTAGTTGATCAAATACAAGCATTTTACTAATGATTATTTCCAATGTTTTGTAGATATTCGGGAGCCTATGGATGTCGACATGGATGAAAATGATGTCGAGGAGGCCTCTGATCAGGATGTTGAGGACAATAGAGAACACATTTTTGAGGATGATGTCGAGGGCAATGAACGAGATGTCGAGGACGATGAGGATGATGATGAAGTTGTTAGTGGTAATGCCTCAATTCGAGCTCTGACGAGCAAATTCAGATCTGAAGCATGGAAGGAATATGTTCCTATAATTGTGAATAGAAAAGTTTCAAGTGGGAGGTGTAAGCATTGTGATAAGATGATTAGTGCAAAACGTGGTGCAGGGACCAGCGCTTTATTGAAGCACTTGGACAGATGCAAGAAACGAGACTCTGCACTAAGGATTATGCATGGCTTGAGTTCGACGCTTCGATCTCCTGATGGTCATCGGCTGAAGAATTGGACCTTTGATCCCATGACTACAAGAAAGGATCTTGCCAGGATGATTGCGTTGCACGGGCTTCCGTTTATCCTCGTGGAATATGATGGATTTAGAAGATTTGTAGCAAGTCTAAACCCATTGTTCAAGCCGATATGTCGGACAACCTCCAGAAATGATTGTATTGATGCATTCAAAGAGCAGAAGGTGGCACTACATGGAATGTTCAAGGATGCAAACTTCAGATTTTCTTTGACAGCGGATATGTGGACATCGAATCAGACTCTAGGATATATGTGCATAACTTGTCACTACATCACTGCAGACTGGGAAGTTAAGAAGAGAGTTATCAAGTTCTTCGTTGTTGAGACACCTCACACAGGAATTCAGAAGTTCAATCAGGTTCTTGAATGCATCCAGGAATGGAATATTGAGTATAAGATATTTGGGATCACATTGGACAATGCATCGACTAATGACTCAATGGTCTTTGAGTTAAAGCACAATTTGGTGGACAAGATGGCTCTTCCAGTGTGTGGACGGTTGCTACACAATCGTTGTGCAACACACGTAATAAATCTCATTGTTAAGGACGGTCTAGACAACGTGGATGCTATTGTCAACAACATTCGAGAGAGTGTAAAATATATTAGATCTTCAGAGGGCCGAAAAAAGGTTCAAGGATGTTATTGCCAAAGCTGGGTTCCCTGTTGCTAAGTGGCCTACTAGCGATGCTCCCACTCGCTGGAATTCAACGTACCTGATGATTGAGACAGCCATGGAATATAGTCGAGCATTTGCTTCCTTGGCCAAGCAAGACTCCAATTACACGTATGCTCCCTCTACGAAAGATTGGGAGAAGGCAACAGTTCTTTGCAAGGTGTTGAAGGTATTTTACGATGCAACCATGATAATCTCGGGTACATCGTACCCCACATCAAATCTTTACTTCCATGAGATGTGGAAAATAAAGAACACTCTGCATACTGAAACCTCTAATGATGATCTTGGGCCAATGGTCAGTGCCATGAAGTAAAGTTCAACAAGTACTGGTATAGCTCATATATGAACCTTTCAATTCCGGTGATACTTGACATAGGCATCCCCAATGGGCCTGCCGAAGATGGTACTCGGGGTTTACTGAAGGCCCACAAGTCGAAGGATATGAAGTTCGGAAGCCCAGTTAGTATTAAGGAAAGTTAGAGTTGTATTAGGAAATATAGAGACTTGTAAATTTACGGGTTGAACTCAGAGAATCTCTTGGAATCTGTAATCTTGTGTAACACGGTACCCTCGGCTCCGCCTCCTATATAAGGGGGAGTCGAGGGACAAAGAGAGGATCGAATCCATTGTCAACATAACCCTAGTTTCTTAATCATCGAGTACTTTTCGGCTGAAACCTTCGAGATGTACTTGCCCTCTACTTCCAACGAAACCCTAGTCTACAATATGTAGGCATTGATAAGTTAATCCCTTGTCAATTGGCGCCGACCGTGGGGATTAGAGGCGACAAGGAGCTGATCTCGATGGCACGTTCAAGATCGTCGACTTCGTCGGTAGCAAGCAACACGATGGATCGAGGTAAACAGATCGAAACCGATCTAGTCGATTTTGTTCCTCACCCGCCCTCCCGTTTGGATGCATATGCGTATCTGGAAGAGCCCATGGAGATGACGTTCAGAAAGTTTCGATTCTGTGTCGAGAAGAAAGGATCGTATCGTCTCGAAGTTCCGATCTCGTCGGGATTATCGGCGGTTGATTCCGATTTTTCGGACTCAACGACATCAATAAAGTCAGGCGAATAGGAGGTTTCATGCCACGCTTCATCAAAACTATGGCAAGCGAAAAGCTCGCCGAGATCTTCAGCGACATGTCCTTCGAGTCGTCTGCGGACTCTGATATAAGCAGCGACTCAGACAGCCTCGACAGCTTCAAGTTCATCGACAGATCTGTTGCTGCTAGAGAGGTCTTCACCAATCTATATGATGGTGTCACCAATCCTAACAAAAATCAAAGTTCAAAATATCATCAGATCTATGCAATTGGAGAAACAAACCGAGCAGAGCCGGAGACGTCAGAGGCTTTCGACGCTGCGGGAAACCCATATGTCGATCCCGCTGATCTCAGGCGAGGTTTAGGCACTAAATATGTCGGGCCTACACCGCGTTTAAGGGTTCAACTCCCATAAGAAGCGTGGGACATAGCCGCAAGAGCCATGGACGGTACAGAACCAATGACCACAACTGCGGCAGAGGAATTGCAAGCTTACCAATACAGACTCGCTCGCTTTGGCAGAGAATTACAAAAACAGACAGCCGCCTTGAATAGAAGAAGGGAGGCGGCTTCTGCGTCAAGCAGGCGAAGGGCAGATCTAAGCCGATATTCAGGAACTTCGGGAGATAGTCACAGAGAAGCTCGAAGGAGAGCAAGATCTCGGCTGCAAAATATACCTGAAGCAGAGAGAGAGAATTTAGTTCAAAACCTCGACATGGCTTTTATGTCAATCGACACAAGGGGAAATATTATTCCCAAAACACCGGAAGCTGGATACATGGCAGCGCAAGCTTTCATCCTCGCGTCCAGGCCACCTCCTGGGGATCCGAGAGAAGCGTTGTATAACATGGCCATGGCAGGAGTTGGAGCCATGGGAACAACATTCGCAACTACGCCTCCCGAAGGAGCTGCAAGGCAAAATAGTCCGCGACCTACTGCAGCAGTGCAGGATCCCCCAAGAGCGAGTGGAGCAAGAGATTCAGCGACTCAGGCAAGGGTGGATAGAGCGCGACAGGACAGAAGAGAACATCGGCATTCACCAGAAGTTGATGAGGAAGATATGTGTGGACTCCCGTGTTTCACGAGACGAGTCCGAAAAACACGAGTCCCGTCAGGGTTTAAGTTACCCGACAATTTCAAAAAAATTGATGGTCTACAGGATCCCGAGGATTGGCTAGTTGATTACCTCGAGACGGTGAAATTGATAGGTGGAACCAGGGCAACAGCCATGCAGAGCATCCAAGTGCACTTGAGTGGAGCAGCATGATCATGGATAAAGAAGTTACCTCCGGGATCCATCGACAGTTGGGATAGTTTCGAGGATGTTTTTGTGAAGAATTTCCGATCCACATGAGAAAAACCCGCGTCACTAGAAGAGTTGAGGGCTTGCAGGCAGAAGTATGACGAACCAATGAGAAAATACATCCAGAGGTGGAATATCATCAAAAACTCGGCAGAGAACATATCTGACGAGAGGGCAATAGATGCGTTTGTGGCAGGAATTCGACGGAGAGATTTTGTCGAAGACTTGGAGAGAACCAATCCAAGGACAATATCAGCATTAATGGAAATAGCGAACATGTGGGCAGATGGAGAAGATGCTGTTCACAACAAGCGACATAGGTCGCCAGAGGAGGACCACTGTTGAAAATTCCAAAATAGACGACGATTCTCTCGACAGTTCTCGAGTTACGATGCTCCTGGCCAAATATCGGCTGGGTTCCGAGGAACTACTGGAGGAAACAGTCGAGATGATTATCAAAGAAGTAGCGAGCAGCGAGGCGACAATAGAGATGATTCCCGCAACAATAGACAAAATAGTGGACCAAGGTTCCAGAGACCATATGTATCTCCCGAGGATATGATGAATGGACCGTGTCAGATGCATTTTTATCTTGATAATAACGGGAAGAGACAGTCAGGACATCTGCAGAAGGACTGTCGAAATTTTCAAGCAATGTTGAGATTTGCAGGGCAAGCTAATGCTCAAGCAACGAATAGAAACCCCCAGGGGCCAAGGAGTGAGATCCACCTTCCACCTCCTCCCGCAATTACGGACGAAAATCGGCACCAGCTCAGAATAGCGGCAGCACCACAACCACCTCCATATATCGACCCCAACGCCAACGGCGCGGTCTCGATGATTCAGAAAGCTAGGCCATCTAACAGGGCTCAGAGAGTAATCTCGCGTCAAGTATTTATGGCAGAAAAGATGCCTCCACCAACAATTGAGTACCTGAATTGGTCAGGACAGGACATCGGCTTCACAATAACGGACCACCCGCAGCAAGTTCCTCGACCAGGGCAATCAGCACTCATTTTACCAGCAGTGATCGCAGGATTCGACGTTTCTAGAGTATTCATAGATGGAGGTAGCAGTTTAAACCTTATGTATGCAGATACACTAAGGAAGATGAACATATCCCTGGCGAACTTAAAACCAACTGACACACGTTTCCATGGAATCACACCAGATAAGCCAAGTTATCCACTGGGAAAAATCAATCTCGATGTTCAGTTTGGAACCCGAGAAAACTACAGGATAGAGAGACTGGAGTTCGAAGTCGTGGATTGGGGCGACCAGCATATGCCAGGTTTATGGCGGTACCACACTATACATACTTGTTATGGCGGCTCCCTGGACCCAAGGGACCAATTACGGTAAAAGGCAGTTTTGCGCTAGTTGATAAATGCGACAAGGACTTTCATCGACTGTCAGACTTTCGGGATGCAGGCGGAATACATGGTGTCAAGGCTAACAACTGATTATGATGTGTTGCCAGAAATAGGGAGGCCACTCAGGGAGCCAACTTTCGACACTACTAAGGATTCCAAGGAAGTCCAGATTCATCCGACAGATCCCAAGAAAACGACATCCATTGCAACAAACATGGATCTTGCATAGGAAAGCGCGCTCGTCGAGTTCCTCCGTGAGCGCTGGGAAATCTTCGCATGGTGTCCAGCTGACATGCCAGGAGTACCCAGGGAACTTGCCGAGCACCACCTTAATTTGGATCCAGTGGCGAAACCAATCAAACAACCCTTGCGGCGTTTTTCGGAACCAAACCGCAAGGCTATGCTGTCAGAAATCAATCGACTCAGAGAAGCCGGCTTCATCAAAGAACTGCATACGGAGGCCACATGGGTAGCTAACCTAGTACTGGTCCCGAAGAAAAACACGAAAGTCCTTCGCATATGCGTTGACTTCACGTGTCTCAATAAACATTGTCCAAAGGATCACTTTCCCCTCCAGAGGATCGATCAAATTATCGATTCCACGGCAGGATGTGAACGTCTTTCCTTCTTGGATGCATATTCTGGTTATAACCAGATCAGACTAAAAGAAGATGACGAGGTCAAAACAGCTTTTATAACACCTTATGGCGTGTTCTGCTATAGAACAATGCCTTTTGGTCTGAAAAACGCGGGAGCAACATATCAGCGGATGATGCAGAAGTGTAACACAGATTGGTAAAAACGTACAAGTATATATTTACAATGTCGTCATAACAACAAAAAAGGGGTCAACTTTGATCGAGGATCTGAAGGAAACTTTCGACAACCTTGACAAGTTCTGCCTTAAGTTGAACCCTACAAAGTGCTCCTTTGGTGTTCCCGCGGGAGAACTTCTCGGGTTCCTAGTTTCAGCAAGAGGGATCGAGGCCAATCCAGAGAAAATCCAAGCCATCGTAACGATGAGGAAGCCAACAAAGTTGAAAGAAATACAACAGTTGACTGGGCGAGTCGCAGCTTTGAGCAGATTCGTCGCCAGGCTAGGAGAAAAGGCATTGCCGTTCTACGCGTTGATCAAGCAAGGAGAGAAGTTTCAATGGAACGAGGAAGCGGACAGAGCTTTCGAGGATCTCAAGCGCACAATCTCGACACCACCAATCTTGGTGGCGCCCAAGGAAAAGGAACCTCTCCTATTATATATCGCAGCCACGCCTCAGGTGGTTAGCACAGTGCTTGTGGTTGAAAGAGAAGAAGAAGGAAAACTCCATGGAGTGCAACGGCCGGTATATTTCGTCAGCGAAGTTTTATCGCCTTCCAAACAACGGTACCCGCAGTACCGTAAGCTAGCATATGGAGTGTTTACAACAGCAAGAAAACTGCGACACTATTTTTCGGCGCATCCGATAATAGTGGTTAATGAGGCGCCTTTATCCAATATATTAAACAATCCAGAGGCTACGGGTCGTGTCTCCCTTTCGGGAATAGAGCTTTCCCCTCGGGACATCACATACGAAAAAGAAAGGCAATAAAGTCGCAAATATTACCAGATTTTATTGCAGAGTGGATGGAGTTACAAAATACGGGACCCCCGGATTTATCGAGAGCCTGGACTACGAACTTCGACGGGTCCAAGAGATTGGAGGGTGATACGTCTCAAACGTATCTATAATTTCTTATGTTCCATGCTACTTTTATGATGATACTCACATGTTTTATACACACTTTATGTCATTATTATGCATTTTCCGGCACTAAATTATTGACGAGATGCCGAAGAGCCAGTTGTTGTTTTCTGCTGTTTTTGGTTTCAGAAATCCTACAAAGGAAATATTCTCGGAATTGGACGAAATCAACGCCCAGGGTCTTATTTTTCCACGAAGCTTCCAGAAGACCGAAAGGATTACGAAGTGGGGCGACGAGGCGCCGCCACGTCAGGGCCGCGCGGCCAGGCTAGGGCCCGCGCCGCCCTGTTGTGTGGGGCCCTCGTGTCGCCCCTAAACCTACCCTTCCGCCTACTTAAATCCTTCGTCGCGAAAACCCCAGTACCGAGAGCCACGATACGGAAAACCTTCCAGAGACGCCGCCGCCGCCAATCCCATCTCGGGGGATTCAGGAGATCGCCTCCGGCACCCTGGCGGAGAGGGGAATCATCTCCCGGAGGTCTCTTCATCACCATGATCGCCTCCGGATCGATGTGTGAGTAGTTCACCCCTGGACTATGGGTCCATAGCAGTAGCTAGATGGTTGTCTTCTCCTCATTGTGCTATCATGTTAGATCTTGTGAGATGCCTATCATGATCAAGATCATCTATTTGTAATGCTACATGTTGTGTTTGTTGGGATCCGATGAATATTGAATACTATGTCAAGTTGATTATCAATCTATCATATATGTTGTTTATGGTCTTGCATGCTCTCCGTTGCTAGTAGAGGCTCTGGCCAATTTGATACTTGTGACTCCAAGAGGGAGTATTTATGCTCGATAGTGGGTTCATGCCTCCATTGAATCTGGGATAGTGACAGAAAGTTCTAAGGTTGTGGATGTGATGTTGCCACTAGGGATAAAACATCAATGCTTTGTCTAAGTATATTTGTGTTGATTACATTACGCACCATACTTAATGCAATTGTCTGTTGTTTGCAACTTAATACTGGAAGGGGTTCGGATGATAACCTTGAAGGTGGACTTTTTAGGCATAGATGCATGCTTGGATAGCGGTATATGTACTTTGTCGTAATGCCTCGATTAAATCTCATAGTACTCATCATGATATATTTATGTGCATTGTTATGCCTTCTTTATTTGTCAATTGCCCAACTGTAATTTGTTCACCCAACATGCTATTTATCTTATGAGAGAGACACCACTAGTGAACTGTGGATCCCGGTCCATTCTTTACATCTGAAATACAATCTACTGCAATACTTGTTCGTTACTGTTCTTCACAAACAAACATCATCATCCACACTATACATCTAATCCTTTGTTTACAGCAAGCCGGTGAGATTGACAACCTCAGTGTTACGTTGGGGCAAAGTACTTTGATTGTGTTGTGCAGGTTCCACGTTGGCGCCGGAATCCCTGGTGTTGCGCCGCACTACACTCCGCCACCAACAACCTTCACGTGTTCCTTGACTCCTACTGGTTCGATAACCTTGATTTCTTGCGAGGGAAAACTTGTCGCTGTACACATCACACCTTCCTCTTGGGGTTCCCAACGGACGTGTGTCTTACACGCCATCAAGACAGTTTTCTGGCGCCGTTGCCGGGGAGATCAAGACTCGCTGCAAGGGGAGTCTCCCACATCCAATCTCTTTACTTTATTTTTGTCTTGCTTTGTTTTACTTTATTTACTGCTTTGTTTGCTCTCTATATCAAAAATACAAAAAAATTAGTTGCTAGTTTTACTTTATTTACTGTCTTGTTCTCCATATTAAAAACATAAAAAAATTAGTTACTTGCATTTACTTTATTTAGTTTGCTTTATTTACTACTGCTAAAATGGGTACTGCTGAGAATACTAAGTTGTGTGACTTCACTAGCATAAATAATAATGATTTCCTATGCACACCTATTGCTCCACCTGCTACTACAGCAGAATTTTTTGAAATTAAACCTGCTTTACTAAATCTTGTTATGAGAGAGCAATTTTCTGGTGTTAGTTCTGATGATGCTGCTGCCCATCTTAATAATTTTGTTGAACTTTGTGAAATGCAAAAGTATAAGGATGTAGATGGTAACATTATAAAATTAAAATTGTTTCCTTTCTCCTTAAGAGGAAGAGCTAAACATTGGTTGCTATCTCTGCCTAGAAATAGTATTGATTCATGGACTAAATGTAAGGATGCTTTTATTGGTAGATATTATCCTCCCGCTAAAATTATATGTTTGAGAAGTAGCATAATGATTTTTAAGCAATTAGATAATGAACATGTTGCTCAAGCATGGGAGAGAATGAAATCTTTGATGAAGAATTGCCCTACCCATGGACTAACTACTTGGATGATCATCCAAACCTTCTATGCATGATTGAATTTTTCTTCGCGGAACCTATTGGATTCAGCTGCTGGAGGTACCTTTATGTCCATTACTTTGGGGGCGGCAACAAAGCTTCTTGATGATATGATGATAAATTACTCGAATGGCACACGGAAAGAGCTCCACAAAGTAAGAAGGTAAATTCTGTTGAAGAAACCTCCTCCTTGAGTGATAAGATTGATGCTATTATGTCTATGCTTGTGAATGGTAGATCTAATGTTGATCCTAATAATGTTCCTTTAGCTTCATTGGTTGCCCAAGAAGAACATGTTGATGTGAACTTCATTAAAAGTAATAATTTCAACAACAATGCTTATAGGAATAATTCTGGTAACAACTATAGGCCATATCCTTCTGCTCATGGTAATAGTTATGGTAATTCTTATGGGAATTCTTACAACAATAATAGGAGTGTACCCCATGGTCTTGAATCCATGCTTAAAGAATTTATTAGTACACAAGCTGCTTTTAACAAATCTGTTGAGGAAAAGCTTGATAAAATTGATATTCTTGTTTCTAAGGTTGATAGTCTTGCCTCTGATGTTGATCTTTTAAAATTGAAAGTTATGCCTAATAAGGATAATGATAATAAAATTGTTACTACAGAAAACGCCATCCAAGTTCGAATTAATGAGAATATTAGATTGATGGCCGAATTACATGCTAGGTGGGAAAGAGAAGAAAACGAAAAACTTGCTAAAGAGAATAATGTAGCTAAAGTTTGGACTATTACCACCACTAGTAATGATAATGCTTCACATTTTTCTACACCTCCTACTATCAATGGTAAAATAATTGGTGTTGGCAATGTTTCTACTCCTAATGCAAAGCGTGCAAAACTGCCTGAAACTGCTAAAACTGCTGAAACTGATAAAACTGCTGAAATTTTTCAAAATATTGGGGACAATGATCCCATTGCTGTAGATCATAATGGTTTAGATTTTGATGATTGTCACATCTCTGAAGTTATAAAGTTCTTACAATAACTTGCTAAAAGTCCCAATGCTATTGCTATAAATTTGGCCTTTACAAAACATATTACAAATGCTCTCATAAAAACTAGAGAGGAGAAACTAAAACTTGAAACTTCTATTCCTAGGAAGTTAGAAGATGGTTGGGAGCCCATCATTAAGATGAGGGTCAATGATTTTGATTGTAATGCTTTATGTGATCTTGGTGCAAGTATTTCCGTTATGCCTAAGAAAATCTATGATATGCTTGACTTGCCACCATTGAAAAACTGTTATTTGGATGTTAATCTTGCTGATCATGCTATAAAGAAACCTTTGGGGAGGATTGATAATGTTCACATTATGGTTAACAATAACCTTGTCCCCGTTGATTTTGTTGTCTTGGATATTGAATGCAATGCATCTTGTCCCATTATATTGGGAAGACCTTTTCTTCGAACTGTTGGTGCTACCATTGATATGAAGGAAGGTAATATTAAATATCAATTTTCTCTCAAGAAAGGTATGGAACACATCCCTAGAAAGAGAATGAAATTACCTTATGATTCTATTATTAGAATAAATTATGATGTTGATGCTTCATCTTTTGATAATACTTGATTCACACTTTCTGCGCCTAGCTGAAAGGCGTTAAAGAAAAGCGCTTATGGGAGACAACCCATTATTTTACTTCTGCACTTTGTTCTATATTTGAGTCTTGGAAGTTGTTACTACTGTAGCAAACTCTCCTTATCTTTATTTTATTGCATTGTTGTGCCAAGTAAAGTCTTTGATAGTAAAGTCAATACTAGATTTGGATTACTGCGCAGGAACATATTTCTTGCTGTCACGAAATTGAGCCGCCCCTGCTGTAGAAAATTTAGAAAAATCTGCCAATTTACGTGCGTGATCCTTAGATATGTACGCAACTTTCATTCAATTTGAGCATTTTCATCTGAGCAAGTTAAGTTCCCCTGAAAAATTCGTCTTTACGGACTGTTCTGTTTTAACAGATTCTGCCTTTTATTTCGCATTGCCTGTTTTGCTATGTTTGATGGATTTCTTTGTTCCATTAACTTTCAGTAGCTTTTTGCAATGTCCGAAGTGTTAAGAATGATTATGTCACCTCTGAATATATGAATTTTCAATTATGCACTAACCCTCTAATGAGTTTGTTTCGAGTTTGGTGTGGAGGAAGTTTTCAAGGGTCAAGAGAGGAGGATGATACAATATGATCAAGAAAAGTGAAAAGTATAAGCTTGGGGATGCCCCCGTGGTTCATCCCTGCATATTTTAAGAAGACTCAAGCATCTAAGCTTGGGGATGCCCAAGGCATCCCTTCTTCATCGACAACTTATCGAGTCACCTCTAGTGAAACTATATTTTTATTCCGTCACATCTTATGTGCTTTACTTGGAGCGTCTGTTTGTTTTTATTTTTGTTTTTGTTTGAATAAAATCGGATCCTAGCATTCTTTGTTTGGGAGAGAGACACGCTCCGCTGTTTCGTATGAACACATATGTTATTAGCTTTATTCTTAATGTTCATGGTGAAGGTTGAAACTGCTTCGTTCATTGTTATATGGTTGGAAACATAAAATGCTGCATGTGGTAATTGGTATAATGTCTTGAGTAATTTGATACTTGGCAATTGTTGTGCTCATATAGATCATGTTTAAGCTCTTGCATCATGTACTTTGCACCTATTAATGAAGAACTAGATAGAGCTTGTTAAAATTTGGTTTGCATGATTGGTCTCTAGAGTCTAGATATTTTCTGGTTAAGGTGTTTGAACAATAAGGAGACGATGTAAAGTCTTATAATGCTTGCAATATGTTCATATGTAAATTTTTCTGCACCGTTTTATACTTGAGTTTGCTTCAAACAACCTTGCTAGCCTAGCCTTGTATTGAGAGGAATTCTTCTCGTGCATCCAAATCCTTGAGCCAAAAACCATGCCATTTGTGTCCACCATACCTACCTACTACATGGTATTTCTCTGCCATTCCAAAGTACATTACTTGAGTGCTACCTTTAAAAATTCTATCCTTTGTCTTTGCAATATATAGCTCATGGGAAAATAGCCTTAAAAACTATTGTGGTGAAGAATATGTACTTATGTATCTTATCTCTTAATAAGTTGCTTGTTGAGCGGTAACCATATTTCTGGGGACGCCATCAACTATTACCTTTGTTGAATATCATGTGAGTTGCTATGCATGTTCGTCTTGTCTGAAGTAAGGGTGATTTTTCATGATCAAATGGTTTGAGTATGCATATTGTTAGAGAAGAACATTGAGCCGCTAACTAAAGCCATGATTCATGGTGGAAGTTTCAGTTTGGACAATTAATCCTCAATCTCTTATGAGAATTTTATCTGTTTTTGAATGCTTATGCATTAAAGAGGAGTCCATTATCTGTTGTCTATGTTGTCCCGGTATGGATGTCTAAGTTGAGAATAATCAAAAAGCGAGAAATCCAACGCGAGCTTTCTCCTTAGACCTTTGTACAGGAGGCATAGAGGTACCCCTTTGTGACACTTGGTTGAAACATATGCTATGCAATGATAATCCATGTTAATCCAAGCTAATTAGGACAAGGTGCGAGCACTATTGGTATACTATGCATGAGGCTTGCAACTTATAGGATGTCTTATACATAACACATATGATTTATTACTACCGTTGACAAAATTGTTTCTTGTTTTCAAAATGAAAAGCTCTAGCACAAATATAGTAATCCATGCTTCCCTCTACGAAGGGCCAATCTTCTACTTTATTGTTGAGTCAGTTTACCTACTTATTTCTATCTCAGAAGCAAACACTTGTATCAACTGTGTGCATTGATTCTTACATGTTTACCTATTGCACTTATTATATTACTTTGTGTTGACAATTATCCATGAGATATATATGTTGAAGTTGAAAGCAACCGCTGTAACTTATATCTTCCTTTATGTTGTTTCAAAGCTTTCTAGTAAGAATTTATTGCTTGATGAGTAACTCTTATGCAAGTCTTATTGATGCTTGTCTTGAAAGTACTATTCATGAAAAGTCTTTGCTATATGATTGAGTTGTTTACTCATTGTCTTCACCATTGCTTCGAATCGCTGCATTCATCTCATATGCTTTACAATAGTATTGATAGCATGTCACTTCAGAAATTATCCTTGTTATCGTTTACCTACTCGAGGGCGAGTGGGAACTAAGCTTGGGGATGCTTGATACGTCTCAAACGTATCTATAATCTCTTATGTTCCATGCTACTTTTATGATGATACTCACATGTTTTATACACACTTTATGTCATTATTATACATTTTCCGGCACTAACCTATTGACGAGATGCCGAAGAGCCAGTTGTTGTTTTCTGCTGTTTTTGGTATCAGAAATCCTACAAAGGAAATATTCTCGGAATTGGACGAAATCAACGCCCAGGGTCTTATTTTTCCACGAAGCTTCCAGAAGACCGAAAGGATTACGAAGTGGGGCGACGAGGCGCCGCCACGCCAGGGCCGCGCGGCCAGGCTAGGGCCCGCGCCGCCCTGTTGTGTGGGGCCCTCGTGTCGCCCCTAAACCTACCCTTCCGCCTACTTAAATCCTTCGTCGCGAAAACCCCAGTACCGAGAGCCACGATACGGCAAACCTTCCAGAGACGCCGCCGCCGCCAATCCCATCTCGGGGGATTCAGCAGATCGCCTCCGGCACCATGCCGGAGAGGGGAATCATCTCCCGGAGGTCTCTTCATCACCATGATCGCCTCCGGATCGATGTGTGAGTAGTTCACCCCTGGACTATGGGTCCATAGCAGTAGCTAGATGGTTGTCTTCTCCTCATTGTGCTATCATGTTAGATCTTGTGAGTTGCCTATCATGATCAAGATCATCTATTTGTAATGCTACATGTTGTGTTTGTTAGGATCCGATGAATATTGAATACTATGTCAAGTTGATTATCAATCTATCATATATGTTGTTTATGTTCTTGCATGCTCTCCGTTGCTAGTAGAGGCTCGGCCAAGTTGATACTTGTGACTCCAAGAGGGAGTATTTATGCTCGATAGTGGGTTCATGCCTCCATTGAATGCAGGACGAGTGACGGAAAGTTCTAAGGTTGTGGATGTGCTTGTTGCCACTAGGGATAAAACATCGATGCTTTGTCTAAGGATATTTGTGTTGATTACATTACGCACCATACTTAATGCAATTGTCCGTTGTTTGCAACTTAATACTGGAAGGGGTTCGGATGATAACCTGAAGGTGGACTTTTTAGGCATAGATGCATGCTGGATAGCGGTCTATGTACTTTGTCGTCATGCCCTGATTAAATATCATAGTACTCATCATGATATATGTATGTGCATTGTTATGCCTTCTTTATTTTTCAATTGCCCAACTGTAATTTGTTCACCCAACATGCTATTTATCTTATGAGAGAGACACCACTAGTGAACTGTGGATCCCGGTCCATTCTTTACATCTGAAATACAATCTACTGCAATACTTGTTCATTACTGTTCTTCGCAAACAAACATCATCATCCACACTATACATCTAATCCTTTATTTACAGCAAGCCGGTGAGATTGACAACCTCACTGTTACGTTGGAGCAAAGTACTTTGATTGTGTTGTGCAGGTTCCATGTTGGCGCCGGAATCCCTGGTGTTGCGCCGCACTACACTCCGCCACCAACAACCTTCATGTGTTCCTTGACTCCTACTGGTTCGATAACCTTGATTTCTTACTGAGGGAAAACTTGTCGCTGTACACATCACACCTTCCTCTTGGGGTTCCCAACGGACGTGTGTCTTACACGCCATCAGAGGGGGCTGGAGCAGGCGTGATACTGATATCACCACAAGGCGACAAGTTGAAGTATGTTTTACGGATGACGTTTCCAAACGCATCTAACAACGAGGCAGAATACGAAGCTCTTATACACGGGATGAAGACGGCGAAGGCTTGTGGCGCAACTCGATTAAAAATCTTTGGCGACTCACAATTGGTGGCTCAACAAGTCATGAATCAATGCGACACAGTCAATGATAGTATGATAGCATACAAGGAGGTGTATAACGAGCTCGAGAAGCTGTTTGACGGGTGCGAGGTAAATCACATCAGCAGGCTAAGAAATGATGAAGCCGATGTCCTTGCAAACATTGGGTCGCAATGTCTCGCAATACCACCCGGCGTGTTCTGGGAAGAGATATCAGAGAGATCAACCAAGGCGAAGAAACAGTAGAAGAAGGAGAAGGAAGAGAAACCCTCGGGGGCTAAAGAAATACCACCGGGAGAAGAGGATGAACCTGAGGTAGTAACGATGATACAGATACCGTGGATGCAGGCGTACATAGCATATATTTCGAGAAAGGAACTACCCGATGATCCAGTTGAAGCAAGGCGAGTTATCAGGCGATCCAAAGCCTTTACTGTGGTAAAAGAAGAGCTGTATAAACGAAGTATCTCGGGAGTATTACAACGATGTGTCACACATGAGCAAGGGAGGTTAATTCAGAAGGATGTACACGAAGGAGTGTGCGAACACCACGCAAGCAGTCGAGCTATAGCAGCCAAGGTCTTCAGAGCAGGGTTCTATTGGTTAACAGCAATTGAGGATGCAAAGGACATAGTACGCACTTGTGACGCGTGCCAGAGATTTGCCACAAAACCTCATTCTCCGGCAGCAGAGTTAATGCCAATACCACTGTCATGGCCTTTCGCTCAATGGGGTCTTGATATGGTGGGAAAATTGCACAAGGCTTCGTGATACGTCTCCAACGTACCTATAATTTCTGATGTTCCATGCTTGTTTTATGACAATACTTACATGTTTTGCTCGCACTTTATAATGTTTTTATGCATTTTCCGGAACTAACCTATTAACAAGATGCCACAGTGCCAGTTCCTGTTTTATGTTGTTTTTGGTTCCAGAAAGGCTGTTCGGGCAATATTCTCGGAATTCCCGGAAGATTCCAGAACACCGGAGGGGAGACGAAGATGGGCCAGGGGGGCCCACACGACAGGGCCGCGCGGGCTCCACCCTGGCCGCGCCGGCCTATGGGGAGGGAGCCCTGGCGCCCCTCCGACTCCGTCTCTTCGCCTATTTAAGCCGTCCTGACCTAAAACATCGAGACCAATTGACGAAACTCCAGAAAGACTCCAGGGGCGCCGCCACCATCGCGAAACTCCAATTCGGGGGACAGAAGTCTCTATTCCGGCACCCTGCCGGGACGGGGAAGTGCCCCCGGAAGCCATCTCCATCAACGCCACCGCCTCCATCATGCTCCGTGAGTAGTTCCCCCATGGACTACGGGTTCTAGCTGTAGCTAGTTGGTATTCTCTCCCCCATGTACTTCAATACAATGATCTCATGAGCTGCCTTACATGATTGAGATTCATCCGATGTAATCGGTGTTGTGTTTGTCGGGATCCGATGGATTGTTACATTATGATTAGTCTATCTATAAAGTTTGTGAAGTTATTGTTGCTGCAATCTTGTTGTGTTTAATGCTTGTCACTAGGGCCCGAGTGGCATGATCTTAGATTTAAGCTCTATACTTATTGCTTAGATTGTATCTACAAGTTGTTTGCACATATTGCTGTCCGGAACCCGAGGCCCCAAAGTGACAGAAATTGGGACAACCGGAGGGAAAGGCTCTGATATGAGGATCACATGTTTTCACCAAGTGTTAATGCTTTGCTCCGGTGCTCTATTAAAAGGAGTACCTTAATTGCTAGTAGATTCCCTTGAGGCCCGGCAGCCACCGGCTGTTTGGACAAAAGATGTTGTACAAGTTTCTCATTGCGAGCACGTATGACTATATATGGAAAACATGCCTACATGATTAATAATCTTGATGCTCTGTCTTAATGCTATTTCAATCCTATCAATTGCCCAACTGTAATTTGTTCACCCAACACTTGTTATTGGAGAGTTACCACTAGTGTAGATAGCTGGGAACCCCGGTCCATCTTTCATCATCATATACTCGTTTCTACATGTCATTGGAAGTAGTATCAACTATTTTCTGGTGCCATTGCCTATGTGTTACTGTTACTGCTGCTGTGTTACTATTACTACCGCTCTCATATCACTGCTACTTTCACATCACCCCTGTTACTAGTGCTTTTCCAGGTGCAGCTGAATTGACAACTCAGTTGTTAAGGCTTATAAGTATTCTTTACCTCCCCTTGTGTCGAATCAATAAATTTGGGTTTTACTTCCCTCGAAGACTGTTGCGATCCCCTATACTTGTGGGTTATTGTAACACCCCAACTTTTTCAACCTTGATTAGTTGTCCTTATTTCAAAAATCAGGGGGAACAAAAACTTTTTCTATAGACTAATTAAGGTGAATTTCCTTGATCTGTTTGCTATGATGAATTGCCTTGATCTGTTGGTAGATGAATTGATTTGCTTGTTGAATTTTGTGTTGAGCTACCTCATAGAACGACACCCCTAGTGGTTAAACAAGCAACTCACCAAATAAAACACATGTGTGGCTTAGGAAGAATTGTTTTCCTTCTTACTACATCAAACCTCTCTCT
>NC_061508.1:142645982-142732105 GCF_022539505.1 Lolium rigidum | reverse complement strand
CTATGTATCGAAAGCTTATAGCAAATAACTTAATGACGAGATCTTATGCTACGCTTAATAGGGTGTGTCCATTACATCATTCATACAATGATATAACCTTGTTATTAATAACATCCAATGTTCATGATTATGAAACTAATCATCCATTAATCAACAAGCTAGTTAAGAGGCATACTAGGGACTCTTTGTTGTTTACATATCACACATGTATCAATGTTTCGGTTAATACAATTATAGCATGGTATATAAACATTTATCATAAACATAAAGATATATAATAACCACTTTTATTATTGCCTCTTGGGCATATCTCCAACAAACAGCACAACACAACCTTAGAACTTTCTGTCACTGTCCCAGGTATCAATGCGGGCATGAACCCACTATCGAGCATAAATACTCCCTCTTGGAGTTAAGAGCAAAAACTTGGCCAGAGCCTCTACTAATAACGGAGAGCATGCAAGATCATAAACAACACATAGGTAATAACTTGATAATTAACATAACATGGTATTCTCTATCCATCGGATCCCGACAAACACAACATATAGCATTACGGATAGATGATCTTGATCATGTTAGGCAGCTCACAAGATCCAACAATGAAGCACAATGAGGAGAAGACAACCATCTAGCTACTGCTATGGACCCATAGTCCGGGGGTGAACTACTCACTCATCACTCCGGAGGCGACCATGGCGGTGAAGAGTCCTCCGGGAGATGAATCCCCTCTACGGCGGGGTGCCGGAGGAGATCTCCGAGAATCCCCGAGATGGGATTGGCGGCGGCGGCGTCTCTGGAAGGTTTTCCGTATCGTGGTTCTTCTTATCAGGGGTTTCGCGACGGAGGCTATAAGTAGGCGGAAGGGCAGCGTGGGGAGCCACACGAGGGCCCCACACCACAGGTCGGCGCGGCCAAGGCCTGGGCCGCGCCGCCCTATGGTGGCGGCCCCTCGTGGCCCCACTTCGACTCCTCTTCGGTCTTCCGGAAGCTTCGTGGCAAAATAGGACCCTGGGCGTTGATTTCGTCCAATTCCGAGAATATTTCGTTACTAGGATTTCTGAAACCAAAAACAGTGAAAACGACAAGCTGGCTCTTCGGCATCTTGTTAATAGGTTAGTTCCAGGAAAATGCACGAATATGACATAAAGTGTGCATAAAACATGTAGATATCATCAATAATATGGCATGGAACATAAGAAATTATCGATACGTCGGAGACGTATCAGCATCCCCAAGCTTAGTTCTGCTCGTCCCGAGCAGGTAAAGCGATAACAAAGATAATTTCTGAAGTGACATGCCATCATAACCTTGATCATACTATTTGTAAACATATGTAATGAATGCAGTGATCAAAACAATGGTAATGACATGAGTAAACAAGTGAATCATAAAGCAAAGACTTTTCATGAATAGTACTTCAAGACAAGCATCAATAAGTCTTGCATAAGAGTTAACTCATAAAGCAATAAATCAAAGTAAAGGTATTGAAGCAACACAAAGGAAGATTAAGTTTCAGCGGTTGCTTTCAACTTGTAACATGTATATCTCATAGATAATTGTCAACATAGAGTAATATAACAAGTGCAATATGCAAGTATGTAGGAATCAATGCACAGTTCACACAAGTGTTTGCTTCTTGAGGTGGAGAGAGATAGGTGAACTGACTCAACATAAAAGTAAAAAGAATGGTCCTTCAAAGAGGAAAGCATCGATTGCTATATTTGTGCTAGAGCTTTTATTTTGAAAACATGAAACAATTTTGTCAACGGTAGTAATAAAGCATATGAGTTATGTAAATTATATCTTACAAGTTGCAAGTCTCATGCATAGTATACTAATAGTGCCCGCACCTTGTCCTAATTTGCTTGGACTACCGGATCATCGCAATACACATGTTTTAACCAAGTGTCACAATGGGGTACCTCCATGCCGCCTGTACAAAGGTCTAAGGAGAAAGCTCGCATTTTGGATTTCTCGCTTTTGATTATTCTCAACTTAGACATCCATACCGGGACAACATGGACAACGAGATAATGGACTCCTCTTTAATGCATAAGCATGTGGCAACAATTATTATTCTCATATGAGATTGAGGATATATGTCCAAAGCTGAAACTTCCACCATGAATCATGGCTTTAGTTAGCGGCCCAATGTTCTTCTCTAACAATATGCATGCTCCAACCATAAAGGTGGTAGATCTCTCTTACTTCGGACAAGACGGACATGCATAGCAACTCACATGATATTCAACAAAGAGTAGTTGATGGCGTCCCCGAAGCATGGTTATCGCACAACAAGCAACTTAATAAGAGATAAAGTGCATAAGTACATATTCAATACCACAATAGTTTTTAAGCTATTTGTCCCATGAGCTATATATTGCAAAGGTGAATGATGGAATTTTAAAGGTAGCACTCAAGCAATTTACTTTGGAATGGCGGATAAATACCATGTAGTAGGTAGGTATGGTGGACACAAATGGCATAGTGGTTGGCTCAAGTATTTTGGATGCATGAGAAGTATTCCCTCTCGATACAAGGTTTAGGCTAGCAAGGTTATTTGAAACAAACACAAGGATGAACGGTGCAGCAAAACTCACATAAAAGACATATTGTAAACATTATAAGACTCTACACTCGTCTTCCTTGTTGTTCAAAACTCAATACTAGATATTATCTAGACTCTAGAGAAACCAAATATGCAAACCAAATTAGCAAGCTCTAAGTGTTTCTTCATTAATGGGTGCAAAGTATATGATGCAAGAGCTTAAACATGAGCACAACAATTGCCAAGTATCAAATTATCCAAGACATTTTAGAATTACTACATGTAGCATTTTCCAATTCCAACCATATAACAATTTAACGAAGAAGAAACTTCGCCATGAATACTATGAGTAGAGCCTAAGGACATACTTGTCCATATGCTACAGCGGAGCGTGTCTCTCTCCCACAAAGTGAATGCTAGGATCCATTTTATTCAAACAAAACAACAAACAAAAACAAACCGACGCTCCAAGCAAAGTGCATAAGATGTGACGGAATAAAAATATAGTTTCAGGGGAGGAACCTGATAATGTTGTCGATGAAGAAGGGGATGCCTTGGGCATCCCCAAGCTTAGACGCTTGAGTCTTCTTAGAATATGCAGGGGTGAACCACGGGGCATCCCCAAGCTTAGAGCTTTCACTCTCCTTGATCATATTGTATCATACTCCTCTCTTGATCCTTGAAAACTTCCTCCACACCAAACTCGAAACAACTCATTAGAGGGTTAGTGCACAATAAAAATTAACATGTTCAGAGGTGACACAATCATTCTTAACACTTCTGGACATTGCATAAAGCTACTGGACATTAATGGATCAAAGAAATTCATCCAACATAGCAAAAGAGGCAATGCGAAATAAAAGGCAGAATCTATCAAAACAGAACAGTCCGTAAAGATGGATTTTATTAGGGCACCAGACTTGCTCAAATGAAAATGCCCAAATTGAATGAAAGTTGCGTACTTATCTGAGGATCACTCACGTAAATTGGCTTAATTTTCTGAGTTACCTACAGAGAATTAGACCCAGATTCGTGACAGCAAAGAAATCGGAAACTGCGCAGTAATCCAAATCTAGTACTTACTTTACTATCAAAGACCTTACTTGGCACAACAAAACATAAAACTAAGATAAGGATAGGTTGCTACAGTAATAAACAACTTCCAAGACTCAAATATAAAACAAAAATACTGTAGTAAAAACATGGGTTGTCTCCCATAAGCGCTTTTCTTTAACGCCTTTCAGCTAGGCGCAGAAAGTGTAAATCAAGTAACATCAAGAGATGAAGCATCAACATCATAATTTGTTCTAATAATAGAATCATAAGGTAACTTCATTCTCTTTCTAGGGAAGTGTTCCATACCTTTCTTGAGAGGAAATTGATATTTAATATTACCTTCCTTCATATCAATGGTAGCACCAACGGTTCGAAGAAAAGGTCTTCCCAATATAATGGGGCAAAATGCATTGCATTCAATATCCAAGACAACAAAATCAACGGGGGGCAAGGTTATTGTTAACCATAATATGAACATTATCAACTCTCCCCAAAGGTTTCTTTTTAGCATTATCAGCGAGATTAACATCCAGATAACAGTTTTTCAATGGTGGCAAGTCAAGCATATCATAGACTTTCTTAGGCATAACGAAATACTTGCACCAAGATCACATAAAGCATTACAATCAAAATCTTTGACCCTCATTTTAATGATGGGCTCCCAACCATCCTCTAGCTTTCTAGGAATAGAAGTTTCAAGTTTTAGTTTCTCTTCTCTAGCTTTTATGAGAGCATTTGTAATATGTTTTGTGAAAGCCAAGTTTACAGCGCTAGCATTAGGAATTTTAGCAAGTTTTTGTAAGAACTTTATAACTTCAGAGATGTGGCAATCATCAAAATCTAAATCATTACAATATAAAGCAATGGGATCATCATCCCCAATGTTGGAAAAAATTTCAGCAGTTTTATCACAGGCAGTTTCAGCAGTTTCAGGTAATTTTGCGTGCTTTGCACTAGGAGTAGAAACATTGCCAACACCAATTATTTTACCATTGATAGTAGGAGGTGCAGCAACATGTGAATCATTAGCATTGCTAGTGGTGGTAATAGTCCAAACTTTAGCTACATTTTTCTCTTTAGCTAGTTTTTCATTTTCTTCTCTATCCCACCTAGCACGCAGTTCAGCCATTAATCTTATATTCTCATTAATTCTAACTTGGATGGCATTTGCTGTAGTAACAATTTTATTTTCAATATCCTCAGGTTTAGCAGCCATTTTATTAATTAAAGAAGATTGTGACGCGGACATGTATGAGATTCGGGTTTCAGCATTTGCAAGTTTAGTTTGCAACCCAGTAAATCTCCATATTCAGATTTTCAAGTTGATTTCCTATATTCTTCAACAAGGTAGATTGTTCATTCATAGTTTTAGTAAACAATTTATTTTGCTCATATTGTGATTGCATAAAGCTCTTGGTGGATCTTTCAATTTCTAACATCTTTTCCTCATTAGGTGAAACATATCTACCATAAGAATTACCATTAGCAGGATATGGCCTAGAATTTTGAGCAACCAATGAAGCTAACGGAACATTATTAGGATCAACATTAGTCCAACCATTCACAAGCATAGATATAATAGCATCAATCTTATCACTCAAGGAAGAGGATTCTTCAACAGAATTTACCTTCTTACCTTGTGGAGCTCTTTCCGTGTGCCATTCAGAGTAATTAACCATCATATTATCAAGGAGCTTTGTTGCTTCACCAAGAGTGATGGACATAAAGGTACCTCCAAGCAGCTGAATCCAATAAATTCCGCGAAGAAAAATTTAGTCCTGCATAGAAGGTTTGGATGATCATCCAAGTAGTTAGTCCATGGGTTGGGCAATTTTTAACCAAAGATTTCATTCTTTCCCAAGCTTGAGCAACATGTTCATTATCCAATTGTTTAAAATTCATTATGCTACTCCTCAAAGATATAATTTTAGCAGGGGGATAATATCTACCAATAAAAGCATCCTTGCATTTAGTCCAGGAATCAATACTATTCTTAGGCAGAGATAGCAACCAATATTTAGCTCTTCCTCTTAATGAGAAAGGAAACAATTTTAGTTTAATAATGTCACCATCTACATCTTTATACTTTTGCATTTCACACAATTCAACAAAATTATTGAGATGGGCAGCAGCATCATCGAACTAACACCGTAAAATTGCTCTCGCATAACAAGATTCAGTAAAGCAGGTTTAATTTCAAAGAATTCTACTGTAGTAGCAGGTGGAGCAATAGGTGTGCATAAGAAATCATTATTATTTGTGGTTGTGAAGTCACACAACTTAGTATTTTCAGGGGTGGCCATTTTAGCAGTAGTAAATAAAGCAAACTAGATAAAGTAAATGCAAGTAACTAATTTTTTTGTGTTTTTTGATATAGAGTGCAAGACAGTAAATAAAGTAAAGCTAGCAACTAATTTTTTTGTGTTTTGATATAATGCAGCAAACAAAGTAGTAAATAAAATAAAGCAAGACAAAAACAAAGTAAAGAGGTTGGGAAGTGGAGACTCCCTTGCGGCGTGTCTTGATCTCCCCGACAACGGCGCCTGAAAAAGAGCTTGATGGCGTGTAACTCACACGTTCGTTGGGAACCCCAAGAGGAAGGTATGATGCGCACAGCAGCAAGTTTTCCCTCGGAAAGAAACCAAGGTTTATCGAACCAGGAGGAGCCAAGAAGCACGTTGAAGGTTGATGGCGGCGGGATGTAGTGCGGCGCAACACCGGAGATCCCGGCGCCAACGTGGAACCCGCACAACACAACCAAAGTACTTTGCCCCAACGAAACAGATGAGGTTGTCAATCTCACCGGCTTGCTGTAACAAAGGATTAACCGTATTGTGTAGAAGATGATTGTTTGCAGAGAAAATAGTAAAAACAAGTATTGCGACAGATTTGTATTTCAAGTATAAAAGAATGGACCGGGGTTCACAGTTCACTAGAGGTGTCTCTCCCATAAGATAAAAGCATGTTGGGTGAACAAATTACGATCGGGCAATTGACAAATAGAGAGGGCATAACAATGCACATACATGTCATGATAAGTATAGTGAGATTTAATTGGGCATTACGACAAAGTACATAGACCGCCATCCAACCGCATCTATGCCTAAAAAGTCCAGACTTCAGGTTATCATCCGAACCCCTTCCAAGTATTAAGTTGCAAAGCAACGAGACAATTGCATTAAGTATGGTGCGTAATGTAATCGACAACTACATCCTTAGACATAGCATCAATGTTTTATCCCTAGTGGCAACAGAGCACAACACAACCTTAGAACTTTCTCATCACTCGTCCCAGGTATCAATGCGGGCATGAACCCACTATCGAGCATAAATACTCCCTCTTGGAGTTAAGAGCAAAAACTTGGCCGAGCCTCTACTAATAACGGAGAGCATGCAAGATCATAAACAACACATAGGTAATAACTTGATAATTAACATAACATGGTATTCTCTATCCATCGGATCCCGACAAACACAACATATAGCATTACAGATAGATGATCTTGATCATGTTAGGCAGCTCACAAGATCCAACAATGAAGCACAATGAGGAGAAGACAACCATCTAGCTACTGCTATGGACCCATAGTCCAGGGGTGAACTACTCACTCATCACTCCGGAGGCGACCATGGCGGTGAAGAGTCCTCCGGGAGATGAATCCCCTCTCCGGCAGAGTGCCGGAGGAGATCTCCAGAATCCCCCGAGATGGGATTGGCGGCGACGGCGTCTCTGGAAGGTTTTCCGTATCGTGGTTCTTCTTATCAGGGGTTTCGCGACGGAGGCTATAAGTAGGCGGAAGGGCAGCGTGGGGGGCCACACGAGGGCCCCACACCACAGGTCGGCGCGGCCAAGGCCTGGGCCGCGCCGCCCTATGGTGGCGGCCCCTCGTGGCCCCAATTCGACTCCTCTTCGGTCTTCTGGAAGCTTCGTGGCAAAATAGGACCCTGGGCGTTGATTTCGTCGAATTCCGAGAATATTTCGTTACTAGGATTTCTGAAACCAAAAACAGCAGAAAACAGCAACTGGCTCTTCGGCATCTTGTTAATAGGTTAGTTCCAGAAAATGCACGAATATGACATAAAGTGTGCATAAAACATGTAGATATCATCAATAATATGGCATGGAACATAAGAAATTATCGATACGTCGGAGACGTATCAGTGGTCACTCTATTTGTCTTGAGTGCTTCAAGTTCTTCTCCTACTTCGGGTATAATCTACCTTTTCTAAATGGTTTTCAGGAGGTAGGCTATCTAAAGTAAGAGAGAAACACTTTTGAAGATGGAGTAGGAGAATACTAGAAGTTCGCAAACCGCATATTTTTCTAATAGAAACAAGATAAGATGGATTTTTCATTCCTAAGGTCTTCCTATTTTCTAATCCAAACCTAGGGTCACATACCTAAGGGCAACACAGTGCTCTATCGCTTATTGGGAAAGAGAATGTGCCGATACGAAAATCAAGGTTCAGTGGAATCACTTTGAAAGAACAAGGATGCTGCCTAGAGTAAGGTGAATAGGAGGTTTAAAACTTTTTACGTTAGGAGATTGATCAAGTGCAGAATAAAACTAACATTTAACTTGTCAATCATAAAACCTATTAAATAGGATTCACCTATGTGCACCAAAAACTTATGTTAAGCAACACAAACAACAAGGTGATAGCAAGATATAAAACTTCAAGCATGAAGACAATCACAAAGTAAAGAGAATAAGTAAAGGAGTTCGGGTTAAGTAATAACTGAGGCACGTGGAGATGGTGATGTATCCTGAAGTTTATACCTATTGCGGATGCCAATCTCTATTGGAGCGGTGTGGAGGCACAAGGCACTCTGAATGCCACAATGGATCACCATATTCTCCTCAAACCTTCCTAGCAAAAGGAAAAAAAAACCTCGATCCACTATGAGACCCTTGAAGGTGGCCACCGAACCCTATACAACCTTTGGGCGAGCTTCACAATTTAATTGGAGGCTCCAAGTAATCTCCTCGGAGGTCACAAGCTTGAGGCAAACTCAACAACAATCGAAGCCTCCCAATAATTACGACCAAAGTTATAAAAGTCCAATATGCCGTATAGGGTTCCAAGAACCTAAGAGGTACAAGTTTCGGGTACAAGCACCCAAGAGTAATAGCTCACAAATTTCACTTCACCGAATATCCATAGAGAACTCAAAACAATGCACTAAATGCAATGACAAATATATAAGTGCTCAAATCCTTCACTTCCAAATTCCACGAAAACTAAAAAAAAATGAAAAGATAAGAGACGAACAACAAAGAAAAAAAAATCCACAAAACATGACATACCACGTCGCTCGATTAGCAAGTGGATTTGGCCACAAGTCGTCCGAAAAGAAAGACAAACTGAAGGGCAACTCTTTGACTACATAATGTGCTTTCACCACACTAAACCGAGAGTTAAGTTGTTGTATTTGTAGTTGCAACTAATCCAACCACAGTGTGTTGCTGTGCCAATTTGCGTCGGCGTCTTGAAGATAACCTAAGATGGGTGCGATGCAGGGAATATTTTTCGCGTGGACAATCAAACCGACCGATACGAGAAATCTTTTATCTCTAAATAAGAGAACCCCACTACCTGATTTTGCTGCATTCCTGTGCCTCCACGTCACCACTTATTTGGCGAGGCGTTGCCCTCGCGCCCTGATCAGCCTACCGCATTTCTCGACGTGGGCATGGGCTGCACATCCCTACATGGGCTTTCCTTGCTTATTCACTCCCCGTTCCTCCTGAAAAAACAGGTCATTAGCTGTTCGTCTTCGTGGTAGTGCTATCGGCAGACTTGACCTCCGCCTTCATGGCAACAAATGCTCTGAGATCTAATGCGTCCTCGCCACAAATGCTTGTGAAGTGAAACCGCCCGATGCTGCCCTCCATTCATCATCACTGCCCTACAAATACACAAGAAATTGCCTGGATGAACTCAGCCGCCGCATCCATGCTTGAAAAGCTACCCGTGTCAACCAGGGCTCCCAAACCTTTCGATGCCATCTCTGTCCGCTTCAGATTCACCTCCCCCATTGTATTTTTATTATCCCCTCTCATGTTTGTCAATCTGTTAGCCTGCGCTTCGGCTCCAAATCTGCTCGAAGTTTTGCGTCCCCTGCGATTTGGTTGGATTTGGTTGGATTTTCATTGGATTGTGCCTTCTGCTCGCTCAAGCCCACCACGAATTAATTGGATTTCTTGCGTACTGGTCGCTCAAGCAAGCAGGAAGACGCTATTAGCACGTATACGTGTTTCTGTTGGTACACACTCTCACCTCTTCATCTTAATTTTTTTGCTTTCGTTGTGTATGGATACCAGCTTTGTTCATGACATGCCTCACAATGTGTGAAATTCTCTTGAGTACGTTCAGTGCAGATATTTGCAGATAGTCCAAACAGAGATACCAGGGAACAAGTATTCTATTTTGCTAGAGGAATGCCCACAGATTTCACATTTGTTAGTTAGAAATTGACCTCTCTTATCTGTCTATTCATTTGATTTTCCCTAATCAATTCCCAGGATCAATACTATTCAGATCCATTTACTTTTCTGTTCAATTCATGCCTGCAGGCTAGAAGGGTCCAAAATGATTTGTTGTTACTCAATATATCCTAAAGAACCCTACCAATTCGATTACTGAAAATAAAGGATACAACTTCAGAAGCTGAGTATTTACATTCATATTTGCAAGTCCATTTTACTGTATCCTATATTATTGTTGCATCTTAGTGTACTTAATTGTCTCAAACTGGGCAAACGAACAATAATTTAGGTATTGGTTATTACCCCTCTCTTCTCCGGTGTACCGCAGTTATGTGATACTCTGATGTCATATAATTTGTATCCCTTAGCATAAAATAGTTAATACTTTTTTTTTGCTTAAAACAGTCATTAAATTGGTTCTTCTAAACTTCCTTAGGAATTCTTTATTCCCCTTATTATAGAAGATTGATGCATGTTTGATGCGAAAAGGCCATTATCTTGAAAACAAATGCTGGAGAATCAATTTGTCCAAGATGCATCGTCAACAAAAGCTGAAACAGGAAGTATGCATCAAGTCTGTCCATCTATACTCCGAATTGTATATAAGGCAATGCACAGAGGATCTTCTTTGCAGTCTCCTGTTTCTTCTATGTATTCCTATGTATGACTCGATTTTGTTCTTCCTCTTTAATAGTACAAAAGCAAAGGAAGGTATGGTATCTTTTAACCGCCATTTGCTATTTCACGTTCCTTCTGAATGAAATTGATATATAGCTTTGCATACTTACATGGATTCTGTTACCACTCCGTATATTGTAACTTTATTATCATGAGTTATGTTACCTATACTCTCTACATATTTATTTTTATTTCACCGTGTACCTTTTTTGTATTCATATTAGTTTCTGCTCGATTTTAACTTGCACGATTGCCGCAGCAACACGCGGGTATCATGTAGTAACCTCAACAGGAAACACCACAGGAAGTCCTTTTGGAACCACCAACCCCCCCCCCCCCCAAAAAAAAAAAAACACCACAGGAAGTCCTTTTGGAACCACCACCCACCCCCCCAAAAAAAAGATGCTGTCACCACGTTTTGAGTGACCTTGATGGCAAATTTGTTCCCTACTTCTAGACTTGAGCCACTAGCGTTAGCTGCCCTTATGCATCTCCAGCGGCGCGACGCATTTTTGCGTCCACGCGCGTCTGTTTGCGTCGGCCCAAATGGTCGAAATCGACCGCGCGTCCGTTTGCGTCGGGGGTGGCTCCAGCGGCACGACGCATTTCTTTTGGCCGAATCATTTTTTTAATACATGAAACATAATTTACATAGTTAAAACATGAAAAGAAAACCTAACGCCTACTGCTGCTCCTCGTCGCTGTCGAGCACGATGAGCTCCGGTATCACCCACGGCCAGTTGCCATCCGGGGGAGCGTACGCCGGCGGTGCTGGAGGTGGAGGAGGCGCCCAGGGCTGCGGCGGTGGAGGCGCCCAGAGCTGTGGCGGCGGCGGAGGCGCCCAGGGGTATGGTTGTGGCGGCGGTGGAGAAGACGCCCAGGGCTGCGGCTGTGGCGGCGATGGAGGCGCCCAGAGCTGTGGCTGTGGCAGCGGTGGAGGCGGTGCCCAAGGCTGCGGTTGTCGCACCGCCGAGTCCTGTAGTGCCAGTCGAAGGGCTTCATCCTCCGACAGACCCGGCGGCATGACGCCGGTGGCGTACCGGGGCAGCGGCGGCTGCACAGACGTGTCATTCTCGGAGACGAGAACGCCGAGCTTCGCCATCTCGTCGTCCGTCATGTTCTCCGGGAACTCGAAAACGCGGCCCTCCGTCACGGCCAGCTGCCATTCGTGGAAGACGGCCGCGACGTAGTCGTCGCTGTCGTCCTTCACCTCCTCGTTATGGTACGCGAGCGCCTCGATGTAGTCGTCCTCATCGTCGTAGGCGGCGTTGGCGTCGTCGTCGTGGTCGTGGTCGTCGTTGAGCTGCGCGCGCGTCGACGCTGTTGACGACGCCTCGACGCCTCCTGTCGTCGTGGACGAGTCGGCGGTGCAGACCCGAAGGGAAAATCCCTGTCGCCCATGAAGCCCGCCCTTCTTCTCTTATCCGCCTCGGTCGACAGATACGTACGCCAGCTGTCGGAGTCGATGGCGTACGCGGATCGTCGCGGAGGTCCGGCGGCAGGTACCGCCTCCTTCGCCGGATCTCCGCGGTCCGATCAGGCTCGCGCAGGGACGGGAGGGATGGCCACCCGGCAGCGGCTGAGCCGCCAGCCGCCAGGCAGTTGCATGCCGACCCAGCACTCGGACGGCATCCATTTGTCGTGCATGAGCCTCGCCAGCGTGACGGGGAGCGGCACCCTCTTGCAGCCGCTGCTGGAGGCCTCGAAGTCGTTCTTCTTCCCCATGGCGCTGCGGCGGTGGTGGTGTGAGTGGAGGTGTGAGGGAAGAAGGAACGCGGCCGGTGGTCTTTTAAGCGCGGCCACGCGCGGGATACGATGGCATTGAAGGCGACGCAGAAGCCCAGCCACCGCCCGCCAGTGCGCGTGCAGAACAGGCAGCCGCGCCATTGATGGCGAAGACTGCGGCGCAGACGCGGAAGCGCTGACCGCCGAAGCGATGCCTTCGATGCAGACTCGCTGCCAGGCGGGCCCGATGGAGAAGCGAGCGGATACTTTGCGCGTCTGCAGAAACGCAAACCTGACGCATATTTGGGCTAAGTTTACGTCTCGGCAAACGGCCCGATCACTTTGCGTCACCCCGCTGGAGGTGGTGCCCAGACGCAGCGACTGTTTGCGTCCGCGTTGATGGAGATGCCCTTAGCGATTCAGAGTCAACGAAATGGTGTACTCCATTCTAGACGACATACCGCGGCGTGGTCGCTCGATTAGCCAAGTGGGCTGTGGGCTTGACCGCAAGTCGTGCCCAAAAGAAAAGTAAACTGACCGGCAACTCTTTGACTAAACAATGTGCTTTCACCACACCAAACCGAGAATTAAGCTGCTGAGCTTGTAATTGCAGCTAACCCAACTGCATTGCGTCACTGTGCCAGGGTATAAACCACTGCCTTGAGCTAATTAGGAAATGAACAAGGATACTTAAATGATAACGATGGGTACTCTACCCATCAAGGACTGATGAAGATCGTACAGTAATATGAATGTCACAATCATAACAATCTAACGCGCACGATTAAGAATTAGCCTGATTGAGGCTGCTGCAACATCTATCTGATAGATTGGTAGATTGATGGAGCAAAGACACAGCAATATATGATGCTGCTACCTAGTACGAGTAGATGTAGATTAATTAGATAAGTTATGTCTAAACCTGCGTTCAAATGTCCACACTGTCAATCAAATTTCCTTTTCCTCGTTGTCAGAATGCGAAGAATGGAAGATGCCAGCACCACTCACTTGGCTATCGCTACTGAAATGTAAGATCAATTTGATCCCACAGGGCCAACTACACAAGAGAATTGACACTTACAACAGCTGCAAAATTTGAAGCGGAACAATACCACCAACCGAGAAACAATCGCCGCTAGCTCTTCCATGCGTAGATGAGCAGCGAGAAGCCGTCGCCCCGCTGCATCTCGGCCTCCTCGGGGCTAGCCCAGTCCATCACCGTCGAGCTGCTTGCCCAGGACGCCGCTGACGACGCCACGGACACCGACGACGAGGAGCTCGCCATGGCCAGCTTCCGCCCTCTCCCCTTCTTCTCCCTCTCTACCTTGCTGAGGGTCCCGCTCCAGTCCTTTTGCCCCCACCGCTGAAAGTAGTCTCTCCAAGTGCTCGTGCTTGTCCTCGACGACACATTCTTGTGGAGCCGGCCCTCCTCGGCTTGGGGCTCCTCGCCGCCGCAGCCGGGCTCGAAACGGAAGACGAACACCGCGTGCGCGTGCGCATGCGCGGCGGCGTCCGCGGGTGGCGGTTCACGCGCGGGGAAGAGCCACTTGTGGAGGTCCCAGGAGACCTGGACCTGGTCGCCGTCGCCCAGGTCGACTCGCTCCGTGCCACGGAACTTCCAGCGAAGTCGTCGGACGTGGAGCACGCGCTCGCCGTCGAGGGAGACGGACATGCCGACGTCCGCCCTATCGTTGTCCCGGCCGACGCTGTCCTTGCCGCGGCAGCGGGACACCAGATCCACGGAGATCTCCCGCTCCTTGCCCCGGACGTTCACGGAGGTTCTGTGGCCGCGGCCGTAGCCGGTGTCCCGCATGACCACGTGCTCGCGCCGGGACAGCAGCGCAGAGCGCAGGCCAGGCGGGGGGCGGGCCCGGGTCCTGCGGTAAGCCCTGTCGGGCAAATCCCCGGCGGCCAGGACCATCTCGCCGTCGACTACGACGGCGACGAAAAACCCCGAGGATGGCTCCGGGGACCCGGAGGTCGGGAAGCGAGCGCGCGTGAGGTCCCACGCCAGGTCGACGCGGCGGTCGCCGTCGCTGAACCGCCTGGACCCGCGGCGCCGCCAGAGCAGCCAGGGGCGGACGCGGAAGGCGAGCGTGTCTTCGTCTGGGTCCTCGCCGAAGTATACGGCGCCGGAGGATGATGGGGTCGGCGGCGGCGACAGGCGGAGGACGGCGCGGAGCGAGAGGCCGAAGGAGGTGCGCGACCAGGAGAGCGCGACGAGGCCAAGATGGGTCTCGTAGACGGAGGTGGCCAGGCTGGGCCCCGCCGCGGACCCGGACGCGAGCGGCGCTGCTGCCGGCGCGCAGCGGAAGCACGCGGCGATCGCGCCGGGCATCCTCGGCGCGGCGTGGCGTGGCGCGTCGGAGGCGGGCAAGAGCAAGATGCGTGTGCGCTCAGTTGCGGTGCAGCGAATCCAAGGCGTGGCCGTGCGTGCGTGCGGGTGCGGTTTGTTTGTTTACCCAAACCAAGTGGAGCGAAGATAGTGGGCTACTACTGGTGGTGGGTTGGTTCGGGCTGGCATTTGTTGCTTCTCGGCCTAGCTCGCGTCGACCAGCAAGAAATGGAGAAGGGCCCACCTGGCTGTGCTAGAGTCGAAGACGTGGGGCCTAGGTATGAGGTATCCTTTCGAGAGAGATACCAATTTCATACAGTACTATCTAATCCTTCCGTTCTCAAATAAGTTAACGTTTAGCCTTTAATATTGTTCATAAAAAATGTAGTTCTATCTTCTCAATGCACTATAAAGTAGTTAAAATTGGTTCTATCTCATCGTACAAAAATCAAACCCAATAATATTGACCATGAGGTCACGAGTTCAAGTCGCGGAAACAGCCTCTTGCAAAAGTTGCAAGAAAAGGCTGCGTACAATGACCCAATGTGGTCCAACCCCTCCCCGGACCCCGTCCAAAGCGGGAGCTTCATGCACCGGACTGCCATTTTTTTATCTTCATTTTCTACATGAGCTTAGCTCATTAGAGGTGAAACAAATAAAGAGGAGAAAGATTTTGATTTGCATCTTCTCAATGCAATTTTTCCTCCACTTGATAATGTGTCTTGGAAAATCACATGCACGAAGGGAGTATAATATTGTTGGATATAAGTAAGAATTTAAATAATCCCTCCATCCATAAAAGGATGACGAAGATTTATTCAAATTCGAATGTATCTATACACTAAAAAATGTTTAGATATCTCCAAATTTAGAAAAACTTTCAACATTCTTTTATGGGCAAAGGTAGTAGTAACAAAGAAAAGAAACGATGTAAACCCCTTTGTGGAAACCTAGTGTCGCCGCCTCTTCGTAAAAACCAGCGCCACCTCCACCTCCGTCTACCTGTCGGGAGGGGTAGGGTACCTGATCTATGCATGAAGTTTTAATAAAAGTAGTGTTTTAGGTTAGGATTTTGGTAGCCGTTTTATTCTACCCTCTGCGTCGTGATGGCATTTTCTACAATAAGGGTTCTCCGTCCTTTCGTTCGACGATAATGTCTCCTTCCTAACGTCAACGGTGGTGTTGAAAGAATGTAATTCTCTAGGTATCGGTCTTCACATCTTGTTTTGCCATATGCATTTTGGATCTTTTCCCATGGTTGCCGTGAGGAGGATTGTTCTTGCAATATTTATCCGGGATGCTACGTTCTCGACAATGGTGATACATACTCTCGACTCCCCAAAAATGTCGACTCTGTTGAGTTATTTCTCCTTGTCATACTGTTGCTGGTACTCTTGCCGATGTTGATTGACTAGTTTAATGGTTTTACGCGTGCACATAGCCCTGGCATTGTGACTTAAATTAAAATTATGGTAGAACCTTGTATCTAAAGGTCTATGGTTTGGTTTCTGTATTTGGATGCCTTCAAAAGTGTATAAGATTGTGTCATGGAAGAAGAAGGAATTTGGAGATCTCAGATTTGTTTTTTATACTTAATTTTAAAATTATTGTAAACAGATCGGGTATCTCTGCGATGTACTATTTATTACTATGAATATATGTGGTATTGATTGTAAAAGAAGTTTAAATAGTAATATATTTTCCTAAGTTAGAGGAGAAAAAAGTTCAGAGATTAAGAGTTAGCTGTTTAATATATAAGCAAATTATCATATGAATTAATCCGAACTAATACTTGACAAATCATAACTACAATGAATTGACAGCGTCACCGACGAGGAGAACGAAACCCTAGATGGTTCTTGTGGCTACCACCTCCCGGTCGCTTCTACTAAGTGCTCACGTACCGGTTCCATATATACTATTTCAAACTTTGACAGAGTTCCTAAAAAAATGTAGCTATAGGAAACCAAATAGTATAAGATGCAAATATACTCCATCATGATTCATGAATCTATTGATACTAATTTGACGACATAAATAATATTAGTGTCGTTTATTTACCGTATACGAAGAGTAGATTGGGTAGATTAATGGGCGTGACTATTTCTCGGTCAAGTGGGAACTAACTTTGTTCTTAATTGAGTCAATAGCATAAAACTATCACTTTGATGGTGAAATTTACCATCTACCATCAATTTACGTTCGCGGAACAAAAAATCACCAGATTTTGCCAGGTTTTTTATGGAATGCGCTAAACATCGATTTTGAAACGAATTGACAGTAGATCCGGCGGGTGGGGCACATTGCCTGGGCTGAGGTGGCATCACAATTAGTGAACTTGCTGACGTGGACCTAGGTCCCACATTTCAGGCTATAATAAAAAAAGCAAAATATGAAAAAATAAAAAATGGGAGAGCACCGGAGCAGGGCCAGCGGCGCGCGGCTGCGGAGCAGGGCCGGTGGCGCACGGCTGTGGAGCAGGGGCGACGCGAGCGAAGTAGGAGTCAGCGGCGCGTGGCTCCGGAGCAGGGACCGGCGGCGCGCGGCTACGGAGCACGGGCCGGCGGCGCCATAGCCTGCGTGCTGCGGCTGTGGTCACGGGAGAGCTTCCTCATTTTATGATTTTTTGGTTTTTTATTTCTTAAACTGGACTAACAAGTGGGCCCTCTGTCCACATCAGCGCTGACAATGGCCCCCACCTGTCAGATTCCCTATCAATTCACGTTCAGTTCGCGTATAGCGTGTTCCGCAAAAAACCTCGCAAATTGTGGTGGTTTTTTTTGTTCCGCAAACGTAAAGTGGTGGTGTTCGGTGAATTTCACATGTAATGTGGTGGTTTTATGCTATTGACTCTTCTTAGTTATATGATATCATTAAATCTCAGTTGCAAGACATGTTGTAACTCATGACTAACCCGAATCACGATCAAAATCAAATGAGGTAAGACTTGACTGAGCACGCTGAAAATTAGCAAATCCCTAGATTAATATACACTTACATGAAATTTTTTAAAAATAAACACACTATACTTTTTGAGAAGAAACAGTTGACTGGGATACTATGCTGCAAAAAGCCTTGAAGTCAGAGACCCAATTCTGGACGAACCATGCCGCTACGCTACGCGCTTTCCATTCGCGGCAGCATGGAGCGGGCACCTGGGCAAAAATCTGGGGCCGGTCTTGGCCTCTTCGGGCTGGCGTTGCGTTGCGGGTGAAGGCGGGCACACGGCAGGCGCATGTTGCCATGTGGGGACAAGAGGCGGCCGGCCGGCGTCGTTGCGCTGGCGCCTGCCGTCGCTTCGGCATCTCCGTACTCCGTCCTCCTAGCAGACAGCTCCAGGCGATGTTTCTCTCGTCGCTGCGTTGGGTGAACAGAAGAAAAAAAATGAAGCGCTCGGCGGCCTCCGCCAGCCATGGCGTCATCGCGTCGGCCGGCCGTGACGCGGCGGCGGGGTTGGTGTGCTTGCTGGAGCACGGAAGGGAAAGGGCCGTCTGCGTGGCCGCCGAAGAATCCTGGCACGCGTGCCGTGCGTCTGCGTGGCGTGGCTTGTGCGGGCGCACTATCCAGCTCCGCGGCCTCGAGGGTTTTGTCCCTTGTGTTGTTCCTTTGACGCGTCGCCTTGCCCGCGCGCCGTCACTCGTTTTCCGCTGGCTACGAGAGCTGTTTCTTTTGCGTCGTGGCCGATTTCGAGATGGAGCGACAGTTGCAGCAAATCTTGAATCATTCACGGCTGCCACGTATAGATCCCATCAAAGCACCCTCCCCATATGTCCCAACACCTCTCAAATTAGACTTTCTTTTCTGTTACAAAAATAGACTTTTTTGGAAAAAAAAATCGGGACAAGATGTGAGATTTGAGAGCCTACGCTCAAGATGTTCTAGCTCATTTAGGGTTTCTCTGAATTTATAGGGTTACAAAACATAGAAATTAGAAAAACCTAGGAATTTGACAAGATTGCATCTACAAAACAGAGGAAAACGAATAACCATTTGGACTGAACCGCGGGAAAAAAACATAAAAGGTGCATCGGTCCTACGTGAATAAGTGTAAAAGTAAAATTAAAGTGAATGTTGAAATTCCTATGAGATTAGGAGCATAGGATTGCAATTCATGGGATTTTTGTAGCTATCATTCCTTTGATTCGAATGGCTTCTTCAAAAAAAGAATGTGAATTGAAATCCTTCAAAATTCCTATCCACATCCTTTAATGTAAAGAGGTGTTATCACCAGAATTTGACCGGATCAGAGGTGGGCCGCGATTAAGATGGGCTTGAAGAATATACACGAAAGAAATACATGAATCGGTCTTGTATACAAAGTTTGGGCTAGTTTGCCCATGTATCTGTAAATATAGTAGGATACGTGTCGGTTAGATTGTTGCGGTCAGAAACCCACCGGCGGGCAGCGACGGGTAACACCGTAGAGCCGGGAATCTCCCAGGACTGCGGCTGGCCTTGGTCCCTTCGAGCGACGGCCCGCAAAGCCTTCTGCACACACGTTCGATGCTGATGCAAGGGCGTGCCACCTGACCTATACCTGGTCAGGAAGGTGTTGGATGATGCCTCGCTTAGTTTCCTCGCATGGCATACACGTAAACGTTAAATACGAGCCTCGATCGGCTCTCGAGTTGTCTCGTGAATCGGCTCAAAGAGCCGATCCACCCATGATACGTACGAGGTGTACGATCAGATGGTGGTCCTGCTTGATCAAGATAAAGCTAAAGCGACCTACTACGATTTGGGGTTTTCACCGCATAATCGGAACGTCCTACTCGGGATTGGGCCTCGCGACCGCGTACGGTGATCGTAAGCCGATCCTAGACAGGGCCTAAAAACCAACACGGGATTGATCCCCGGAACATCCTGTCTAGGGCTAGCAAACTACACCCTACACGCCGCTGGATCCTCCAACCCTTTGTAAGGCCTAACCATGCAGATATTAAACTAATCCTTGAAGAACAAGGAGCAACCATAACGGATCGGATCTACTAAACAATGATCAAGCGGGGTGCCGCCCTTACACCCGTGATAGGCGTAAGGGCGGCTAGATGCCTAAGGGTTGCACGACGATAGCATATGATACGAAGAACAATGCTAACCCTAAAACATCTATGATAACTACGTTGCTCGCCATCAAAAAGGGTTCAGTACGAGCAACGCATGAACGACGAATAAACATGTGCTGCCTAGATCGCAAGATGCGATCTAGGCAGCATGGTGCTTACTCGGAAGGAACCCTCGAGACGGGGGAGTTGGCGATGCGCCGAGATTGGTTTGTGGTGAACGTGGTTGTTGTTTATTTCATAAACCCTAGATACATATTTATAGTCCGGGGGACTTTCTAATTCAGGCGTGCACCTAACCGTGCACGGGTTAAACTCTAACTTCTAAACGACACGTATCCTATTATATTACAGATACACGGGAAACTTAGCCCAACTTCTTCGTGTCAGGCCGCTTCAGAGATCCTCCACGCGTATACCCTTTAAGCCCATCTCACTTACGGCCCATCTCCTGATTTGGCCAAAATCTGGTGATAACACATGCCCCCCTGGTTTTGGTAATGATAATTTCAAAACCACTCGCCTTTCCTTCGAGGGGTCATGTCGTGGCGAGCGTGAACCGTCGCAGTATTTTTCATCATGACGACTTGCCTTCCCAACTTCTCTGCACGATTTGACAGTTTTTTGGCACCACATCCTCGAAAACTGTTCGAACATTAAACTCCATCTTCTTTATTTAACCGCATCGAACAGTTCTCCTCCTCATCCTCTCCGCATTAGCACTCCAAAAGCCCTCCTGCGCCACCATGTCTTCTTCTTCCTCCGCCTCATCGGGACTTTCCATCGAGTCCTCTTCCTCCCACGAGCCGACGCCAGAACGGGACCCACAGGAGGTCCACGCGGCCAACATCCGCCGCGCCATAGAAGCCGGGGAGGAGCCCGGCCATGACTTCTCCGTCCGGTCCGAGGGACGACAAGTCCTCGACGGACGGGGAGAGCGACCTCCGCTTCCTCGCCGACGGGGAATCGGAGGAGGAGAGCGATGACGATCGCTTCTCCTGGGACGACTTCACTTCCTCCGAGGAGGTGAAGGAGGAGGAGGAGGAGGAGGACGACGACAGCTCCTCCGACGAGCCGCCGGCCAAGCGCTTCTGCCCCTGGCCGGGTAACCTCAGCGACTTCGACAGCGACGACGACGATGCTGACGAGGAGGACGAGGACAACGAGGGTCCTGCCGGCGGTCGCTACAGCAGCGACGACGAGCCCGCCGGGAGTAGCGCCGACAGCGGCGACGACGGCGATGATGAGGGCAGCGACGGCCCGTAGATAGGGCCCTTAGCATAGGATCAGTAGTAGATGGGGCAATGTGTCCCCTCGGTACTTCCTTTTGAGAGCAATCAGCTCTTTATGTAAGAAATCTCGTTTATCAATGAAGAAATTCTCCAACTTGATTTTGCCGATTTCTTTCATGCTAATTTAGCCGATTTCACTTAGCCAATGCTCAATGAGCCGATGGCAACGCATCGGTCTCTCATAATCCGTCCTTCATCTCTTTGACATCGGAGTGATCGTGAACTTGGTCAACGCTTCAATAAGCCGATGTCAACATATCAATCCCTCACGATCTATCCTTCATCTTTTCGACCGATGCCTTCGTGCTCTAGTGGACAATGAGGCAGACCAATGCCCTCAATAGAGTCCTAGAACCGCTGCTGAAACAACTTGTCGTTGAAGCCGAGACTTCTGCAGTACAGATATCACCTGCTCTGTTCCTTTACAGCAACCAGATAGCCCAGAGCCAATTCTCTATCGGTGATGATGGATCCCTCTTTTGCAAGAACTCGCCGCCTTTGAGAGGAATTGCGTTGCGGGACCAGCCGATGACTCTCCAATCGGCTTCTAAAAACAGAGCATCTACCGGACCAGCTGCCCCCGAGCCTCGGTCGAGGTGAAAACGATGATGAAGACACGTAATTCGGACAAACGGACCCGGGCTCGATCATGTCTGAGAGAGCTACCATGCAGAGCCAGCCAGAGCCGATCACTTTTCTTCTGTTGAAAGCCGATATTGCAGATAATCACCAACGGCTTAACTCCTCTTCTGTTGTGCCCTGAACACGCAGCGGGTAGCTCCTGCGTCATTGTGCTAGAGTCGATGGCTATGCATCGGCTCATATCATGCGAAAAAAAAAATTTACGGGCTGATTTTTCTGTCGGCCCCCAATATTTCACTGCACATGTATCGCACATGTTTATCTGATTAGGTGCCCCCCCCCGAGCCGATTCTGCCAGGTAACTGCTGAAATCGGCTCTGTAGTTAGTCAAGGCACTATATGTGAACGTCGGCTCTGTTAGGACCAGTGTAGATTTCTTCCAACCCATCAGCCGACGCAAACTCATTGCCCATTAGATTGACGTTGAACCCAGGCAGAATGAATGGTGAAGATAATTTTGGCCGATTGCTAGAATCGGCCTCCATGTTGCTTGCTCGATGAAGGTTTTGCAATGTTCCTCCATAAATCATTGGGGCCGATCACCTGGATCGGCATCGCCACGTTTGTCCATAGATGTTGTTCTTGTTACACGGTCAGGCCGGTGGATAAAACCATCCTAACCCTGTCCTTTGTCACGTCGATGCGCTCGCAGTCGTCCAAATTGATGCCTGATAGTGGCTCTTGGCCTGATGTCTCCCAAACGTTCATGCCAGCCGTTGAAATCTCGGCTGAATCATCTGTGTGGACGACTTCTACTTCATCTCCATCCCACTGTATTAGGCATTGGTGCATCGTGGATGGAATGCAACAATTGGCGTGGATCCAATCTCTCCCTAGCAGGACAGCATAGGAGCTCTTGCTGTCGACAATAAAGAACGTCGTAGGGACAGTTTTCCTTCCTATGGTCAGATCCACTTTCAGAACACCTTGAGCGTCAGATGCTTGGCCGTTGAAATCGCTCAGTGTCACATTGGTCTTGATCAGATCTGAGCTAGAGCGTCCCAACCGACGTAGCATGGAGTATGGCATAATGTTAACTGCCGCTCCGGTGTCCACCAACATCTTGTTGACAGGCTGCCCATTGATGTAACCTCGTAAGTACAGGGCCTTCAGATGCCTGTAGCTTCTCTCTCGTGGCTTCTCAAAGATGACCGGCCGTGGGCCGCAGTCAAGCTGTGCCACAGGTGCTTCGTCTAATCTTGGAGCACTAAACTCCGTTGGAAGGATGAAGACCATGTTTGTGCCAGCCGATGTCTCATCATCGGCTTTCTTTTGTCTGGGGCGCCACTCTTTCCTTTGTGGCCGACCTTCCTCGTCCAGGGTTCGCTGAATTTTAGCGGCCAGATCAGGCCGCGCCTTCCTCAACGTGTGCAGGTATAACCTTTCGGCTTCCTCCAACCCACGTAGACGCTGAACCCTTCGCTTTTGGGAACGGCTGAGCCCATCGGGGCACCACCTTGGCCGATGATACTTGTCTTCTTCTTCATCATCGTCCTCTAGTTCCTCGAGATCTTCCACCCGAGCGGACTCAGCATGCTTGTTCCGAGGCGGGAGAGGCCCTAGACGTTTGAACACGGACACGTTAGCTGCATCCTTCTTCTTTTGTTTACATTCCGGGCGATTGCCGATTGTAGGCAATCGGCTCATTCCCGAATCCCAGCGAGTGTCCGAAGAAGGGGCAGTCCCAGTGCCTATCCACGTCGTCTTGCTCTCTCGACTTTTCCTTGGCGTGGCGCTCATATTGCTCCTCGTCGCGATCATGCCGACGACGTCTCCTGTCGTCCCTAGCCAGACGATCTCTTTCATCATCGTCGTTGTATCGCCGGCGTTGGTCGTATTGACCCACATACTTGTTGAGGAGGTGATCAGAGAGAGGTCGCCGATATCTTACGTTCCTCACTTCTCCTCTCGTGATGTAGCGCTTGCCATCGTGACGGAGCCGATCGCGTGGAGCGGCTTCCTCTGTGTCCTTGCTATGAGAGCAGCTGCCCTCATCTCCGTCCTTACCGCAGTGGTGCCCGGGTCCTACCATGTTGATATTGCACGAGAAATCTGGCTGGCACCCTCCATGGTAAGTATACTCCACCATGTTAACGACGGGGAAGGGGTGTGTGTCGACCTTCATGGCGTATCGGCTGAAAATTAGCCGCCCTTGTTCTATCGCCATTTGGACCTGTTGACGCCACACCCTGCGGTCGTTGGTGGCGTGGGTGAACGTGTTATGCCATTTGCGGTATGGATTTCCGTTCAGCTCTTGCACCGTGGGGATCTTGTGGCCTTCGAGTAACTTTAGCCGCTTCTCCTTGAGTAAGAGGTCGAAAATCTGCTCAGCTTTGGTCACGTCGAAGTCAAACCCTTTTGGAGGACTTTGTGGCTTAACCCACTTACAGGACACGGGGCTTGCCCCCCGAATCCATTCAGCCACTGCTACCTCTTGATCTCCCGCAGCACCTTCATCTTCGTCTGCCTCAACCAGGACCACCGCACGCTTTGAATTTATCCTGGTAAACATCTGGGTGGCGCTTGATGTCTACGGGAGCTTCTATTCTTGTAGACAGTGTTGGGCCTCCAAGAGCAGAGGTTTGTAGAACAGCAGCAAGTTTCCCTTAAGTGGATTACCCAAGGTTTATCGAATCTCAGGGAGGAAGAGGTCAAAGATATCCCTCTCATGCAACCCTGCAACCACAAAGCAAGAAGTCTCTTGTGTCCCCAACACACCTAATAGGTGCACTAGTTCGGCGAAGAGATAGTGAAATACGAGTGGTATGAATAAGTAGTAGCAACGGCACCGTAAAAGTGCTTTGCCCGGGACGAGTAAACAAGCGGTAGTAACGCAGCAGTAGTAACGCGATAGAAACAAGTAAACAAGCAGCGATAGCAGATATTTAGGAACAAGGCCTAGGGATTAGACTTTCACTAGTGGACACTCTTAACATTGATCACATAACGAATAGATAAATGCATACTCTACACTCTTGTTGGATGATGAACACATTGCGTAGGATTACACGAACCCTCAATGCCGGAGTTAACAAGCTCCACAATAATGCTCATATTTTAGTAACCTTTAGTGTAAGATAGATCAAAAGACTAAACCAAGTACTAACATAGCATGCACACTTGTCACCTTCATGCATATGTAGGAGGAATAGATCACATCAATATTATCATAGCAATAGTTAACTTCGCAATCTACAAGAGATCATGATCATAGCATAAACCAAGTACTAACACGGTGCACACATCGTCACCTTTGCACACGTGCAGGGAGGAATAAAACTACTTTAATAACATTGCTAGAGTAGCACATAGATAAATTGTGATACAAACACATTGCAATCATAAAGAGATATAAATAAGCACCTCACTATGCCATTCAACAGTGAATAAATATTCTGTGAAATATAGCCTAAGAGACCCACACGGTGCACACACTGTCACCTTTACACACGTGGGACAAGGAGTCTCCGGAGATCACATAAGTAAAACTCACTTGACTAGCATAATGACATCTAGATTACAAGCATCATCATATGAATCTCAATCATGTAAGGCAGCTCATGAGATTATTGTATTGAAGCACATAGGAGAGAGATGAACCACATAGCTACCGGTACAGCCCCGAGCCTCGATGGAAAACTACTCCCTCCTCATGGGAGCAGCAGCGGTGATGAAGATGGCGGTGGAGATGGCAGCGGTGTCGATGGAGAAGCCTTCCGGGGGACTTCCCCGCTCCGGCAGGGTGCCGGAACGGAGACTCATGTTCCCCGGATCTTGGCTTCGCGATGGCGGCGGCTCCGGAAGGTTTTCCGTATCGTGGTTTTTCGCATCGGGGGTTTCGCGACGGAGGCTTTAAGTAGGCGGAAGGGCAGTAGTCGGGGCCCGACGAGGGGCCCACACCATAGGGCGGCGCGGCCCCTCCTAGGCCGCGCCGCCTTGTGGTGTCGCCACCTCGTGGCCCCACTTCGTATGCTCTTCGGTCTTCCGGAAGGTTCGTGGCGAAATAGGCCCCCGGGTCTTCGTTTCGTCCAATTCCGAGAATATTTTGTTACTAGGATTTCGAAACCAAAAACAGCGAGAAAACAACAACTGGCACTTCGGCATCTTGTTAATAGGTTAGTTCCGGAAAATGCACGAATATGACATAAAGTGTGCATAAAACATGTAGGTATCATCAATAATATGGCATAGAACATAAGAAATTATCGATACGTCGGAGACGTATCAAGCATCCCCAAGCTTAGTTCTGCTCGTCCCGAGCGAGTAAAACGATAACAAAGATAATTTCGAAGTGATATGCCATCATAACCTTGATCATACTATTTGTAAACATATGTAGTGGATGCAGCGATCAAAACAATGGTAATGACATGAGTAAACAAGTGAATCATAAAGCAAAGACTTTTCATGAATACTACTTCAAGACAAGTATTAATAAGTCTTGCATAAGAGTTAACTCATAAAGCAATAAATCAAAGTAAAGGTATTGAAGCAACACAAAGGAAGATTAAGTTTCAGCGGTTGCTTTCAACTTGTAACATGTATATCTCATGGATAATTGTCAACATAGAGTAATATAACAAGTGCAATATGCAAGTATGTAAAAATCAATGCACAGTTAATCACAAGTGTTTGCTTCTTGAGGTGGAGAGAGATAGGTGAACTGACTCAACATAAAAGTAAAGAGAATGGTCCTTCAAAGAGGAAAGCATCGATTGCTATATTTGTGCTAGAGCTTTTATTTTGAAAACATGAAACAATTTTGTCAACGGTAGTAATAAAGCATATGAGTTATGTACATTATATCTTACAAGTTGCAAGTCTCATGCATAGTATACTAATAGTGCCCGCACCTTGTCCTAATTAGCTTGGACTACCGGATCTTTGCAATGCACATGTTTTAACCAAGTGTGACAAAGGGGTACCTCCATGCCGCCTGTACAAAGGTCTAAGGAGAAAGCTCGCATTTTGGATTTCTCGCTTTTGATTATTCTCAACTTAGACATCCATACCGGGACAACATGGACAACAGATAATGGACTCCTCTTTAAGTCATAAGCATGTAGCAACAGTTAATGTTCTCATATGAGATTGAGGATATGCGTCCAAAACTGAAACTTCCACCATGAATCATGGCTTTAGTTAGCGGCCCAATGTTCTTCTCTAACAATATGCATGCTCCAACCATTAAGGTGGTAGATCTCTCTTACTTCGATACAAGACGGACATGCATAGCAACTCACATGATATTCAACAAAGAATAGTTGATGGCGTCCCCGTAAACATGGTTATCGCACAACAAGCAACTTAATAAGAGATAAAGTGCATAAGTACATATTCAATACCACAATAGTTTTTAAGCTATTTGTCCCATGAGCTATATATTGCAAAGGTGAATGATGGAATTTTAAAGGTAGCACTCAAGCAATTTACTTTGGAATGGTGGATAAATACCATGTAGTAGGTAGGTATGGTGGACACGAATGGCATAGTGGTTGGCTCAAGGATTTTGGATGCATGAGAAGTATTCCCTCTCGATACAAGGTTTAGGCTAGCAAGGTTATTTGAAACAAACACAAGGATGAACGGTACAGACAAAACTCACATAAAAGACATATTGTAAACATTATAAGACTCCATACCGTCTTCCTTGTTGTTCAAAACTCAATACTAGATGTTATCTAGACTCTAGAGAAACCAAATATGCAAACCAAATTAGCAAACTCTAAGTATTTCTTCATTAATGGGTGCAAAGTATATGATGCAAGAGCTTAAACATGAGCACAACAATTGCCAAGTATCAAATTATCCAAGACATTTTAGAATTACTACATGTAACATTTTCCAATTCCAACCATATAACAAATTAACGAAGAAGAAACTTCGCCATGAATACTATGAGTAGAGCCTAAGGACATACTTGTCCATATGCTACAGCGGAGCGTGTCTCTCTCCCATAAAGTGAATGCTAGGATCCATTTTATTCAAACAAAACAAAAAAAACAAGAACAAACCGACGCTCCAAGTAAAGTACATAAGATGTGACGGAATAAAAATATAGTTTCAGGGGAGGAACCTGATAATGTTGTTAATGAAGAAGGGGATGCCTTGGGCATCCCCAAGCTTAGACGCTTGAGTCTTCTTAGAATATTCAGGGGTGAACCACCGGGGCATCCCCAAGCTTAGAGCTTTCACTCTCCTTGATCATATTGCATCATACTCCTCTCTTGATCCTTGAAAACTTCCTCCACACCAAACTCGAAACAACTCATTAGAGGGTTAGTGCATAATAAAAATTCACATGTTCGGAGGTGACACAATCATTCTTAACACTTCTGGACATTGCATAAAGCTACTTGGACATTAGTGGATCAAAGAAATTCATCCAACATAGCAAAAGAGGCAATGCGAAATAAAAGACAGAATCTGTCAAAACAGAACGAGTCCGTAAAGATGGATTTTATTAGGCCACCGGACTTGCTCAAACGAAAATTCTCAAATTGAATGAAAGTTGCGTACATATCTGAGGATCATGCTCGTAAATTGGCTTAATTTTCTGAGTTACCTACGGAGAATTAGACCCAGATTCGTGACAGCAAAGAAATCTGGAACTGCGCGAGTAATCCAAATCTAGTACTTACTTTACTATCAAAGACTTTACTTGGCACAACAAAACATAAAACTAAGATAAGGAGAGGTTGCTACAGTAGTAAACAACTTCCAAGACACAAATATAAAACAAAGTACTGTAGCAAAATAACACATGGGTTATCTCCCAAGAAGTTCTTTCTTTATAGCCATTAAGATGGGCTCAGCAGTTTTAATGATGCACTCGCAAGAAATAATATTTGAAGCAAAAGAGAGCATCAAGAGGCAAATTCAAAACACATTTAAGCCTAACATGCTTCCTATGCATAGGAATCTTGTAAATAAACAAGTTTATGAAGAGCAAAGTAACAAGCATAGGAAGATAGAACAAGTGTAGCTTCAAAAATTTCAGCACATAGAGAGGCATTTTAGTAACATGAAAATTTCTACAACCATATTTTCCTCTCTCATAATAACTTTCAGTAGCAACATGAGCAAACTCAACAATATAACTATCACATAAAGCATTCTTATCATGAGTCATATGCATAGAAGTATCATTAAATTTGGCATAAGAAGAGTTATTCTCATTAATAGTAATTGGAGTAAGATTATTATCAAGAATTTGAACATGGTAAACAAATTGCATAGTAAGGGAATTGTTTTTAGTAATCCAATCATGACTATGACAAGTTTCATAAGGATAGTTAGAACCTATATCATAGCATTCTTTATAATAATCATCGGAGATCGGGGCACAAGTGTCATCATAGGAAATAGAATAGTTATCTTTCACAGATCGGTTTATCCGTGTCCACACCATCATTGTTATTAGAAGGAGATGTATCAAGAACATAATGACCAGTAGCTAAAGGATTTTCAAACACCTCTTCCCCAAGCTTAGAGCTTTCTATATCATTATGGGAGGAAGCATGGATAGTACCGACACTATGGCAATTATTATCATCATTTTCAGTAATTAGTTTCCCGCAGATTTGTAATATCAAAAGTAGTGTGCTCATTCAAATCATGATCGCTAATATATGTAAAGGGCATAGGAAGATCATCGTATTCAGATTCATTGTCACAATAATCATTAGGAGCAACATACTTACGGTTACCTAGCGTTATCTCATTCACGCGGGGATACGTCGTTACCTGTTTCTTTTTATTCTCCTTCTTCTTCTTCTTCTCTTCCTTCTCCTCGTTCCCTTCTTTAGGAGGAAGAGGTTTGAAGGGTGGCTTGTCCGCATAACCTGATTTACTTTCAGAAACAATATAAGAAACTTGGGAGGATCCCTCCTTTTCATTAATTAGTTGAAAACACACAGCGGTCCTATCATATTTCGGCAAGGTGTCATCTTCTAAAATATTTTGTATGTAAGTATTTGTATGGCTATTATCAATGCAATAATAAAAACACCCATGAAGGACATCATCAATATCAAGATCACTCATATGTAACAAAGAGATTTTTCTCGACAGTTCTTCACACCCCAAAAATAAAGTAAGTTCATCATGCCGATTAGGAGTAATTTCATCATCACAATACAAATTTGCAGCACTCATTGGGTTCAAATTATCATTGGAGGAGCATTGAAAATTAAAATGACCCACTTCATGGCAAACTTCACAAATAAAAGGATAGAGGGAACAAACGTCTTTACCAAGATCATCTAGAGCCCTAAACCACTTCCTAGTTTTTTCATTAGCATGATGGATACAATATTCATCTTTGATTTGATTAATTCCACAAGGTCTATGTATTCCACAAAAATTAACATGCTTATAGGAAATAACATTCTTAGGAGTTTGAGCATGCTCATTACAATAATTAACAACAATTTCATTCTTCATGCAAGCCTCTTTAAAAGGTTCATGATACTTATCAAAATTCTTTTTAGGCAATTCAAAATGAGAAGCAAAGGCTTTATAAAGATTTGCAGCAACTTGAGAGTCAAGACCATAAGTAGCACTAATATTTCGAAATTTATCGGTATCCATAAAAGTTTTAATGCATTCATAATCATAATTTATACCTGACTCTTTACCTTTGTCGTTCTCCCAATCTTCAGCGTTCTCCTTAATCCGATCAAGAAGGTCCCTTTTAAACTCTTCTTTGTTGCGCGTGAATGATCCGGAACAAGTAGCATCCAAGCAAGGTCTTATCTTGAAAAGAAAGTCTTGCATAGAAATTATCAATGATGATATTACCTGGAAGCTCATGATTGGGGCATTTGAGCATTAAAGACTTCAATCTCTCCCATGCTTGGGCAATACTCTCTCCATCATGAGGCCGTAAAATATATATTCGGTTTCGGTCTTTGTGAATTTCACTTGGAGGATAGAATTTAGAATAAAATAGAGGCACAATATCCTTCCAATCAAGAGAATGCTCATCTTTTAGCAGCTTTATGCCAATGCGCCGCTTTACCGTACAACGACATAGAGAATAATTTCTTCTTCACTTCATCCATAGAGATACCCGCACACTTGAATAACCCGCATAATTCATGCAAAAACAAGTAAATGATCTCCAGGATGCACAGCTTCCATCCCCTTCATAGCGGTTATCCATAACACGTTCAATAATTTTCATAGGTATTTTATATGGGATACTTTTAGTAGGTGCATTTAAAATATCACAAGCATCATTAGAGTTATCGCATATGGGAGATAAAGTGTTATCGTAGCAAATTTTCTCACCTGAAGATGGGAAGCTAAAAAGATCACAAAAACTAGCTTCCCCAAGCTTAGACTTCTCCCTAGCATTAGCAAGTAATTGCATTCATACTAATAACATCGCTACTAGCATGCGAATAAGGTTCCATTGGTTTTTTAATGTTTGCACCAAACAATTCTAAATCAGGAAAAAGATTAAAAAGCTCACTAAATTTTTTGTTGTTTTCCATTATGCCTAACTAGTGAAAAAACAAGAAACAAAAAGATGCAATTGCAGGATCTAAAGGAAATAGCTTCGAGCACAAACACAATGGCGCTGTAGAAAGTACTCGTTACCTGGGACCGGAGTATGAGTGCCTTTTACCTTTCCTCCCCGAGCAACGGCGCCGTAAAAGTGCTTGATGTCTACGGGAGCTTCTATTCTTGTAGACAGTTGTTGGGCCTCCAAGAGCAGAGGTTTGTAGAACAGCGAGCAAGTTTCCCTTAAGTGGATTACCCAAGGTTTATCGAATCTCGTGGAGGAAGAGGTCAAAGATATCCCTCTCATGCAACCCCGCAACCACAAAGCAAGAAGTCTCTTGTGTCCCCAACACACCTAATAGGTGCACTAGTTCGGCGAAGAGATAGTGAAATACAGGTGGTATGAATAAGTAGTAGCAACGGCACTCGTAAAAGTGCTTTGCCCAGACGATAAACAAGCGAGTAGTAACGCAGACAGTAGTAACGCAGCAAGTAGTAACGCAAAGAAACAAGTAAACAAGCAGCGATAGCGTATTTAGGAACAAGGCCTAGGGATTAGACTTTCACTAGTGGACACTCTCAACATTGATCACATAACAGAATAGATAAATGCATACTCTACACTCTTGTTGGATGATGAACACATTGCGTAGGATTACACGAACCCTCAATGCCGGAGTTAACAAGCTCCACAATAATGCTCATATTTTAGTAACCTTTAGTGTAAGATAGATCAAAAGACTAAACCAAGTACTAACATAGCATGCACACTCTGTCACCTTCATGCATATGTAGGAGGAATAGATCACATCAATATTATCATAGCAATAGTTAACTTCGCAATCTACAAGAGATCATGATCATAGCATAAACCAAGTACTAACACGGTGCACACATCTGTCACCTTTGCACACGTGCAGGAGGAATAAAACTACTTTAATAACATTGCTAGAGTAGCACATAGATAAATTGTGATACAAACACATTGCAATCATAAAGAGATATAAATAAGCACCTCACTATGCCATTCAACAAGTGAATAAGTATTCTGTGAAATATAGCCTAAGAGACCCACACGGTGCACACACTCGTCACCTTTACACACGTGGGACAAGGAGTCTCCGGAAATCACATAAGTAAAACTCACTTGACTAGCATAATGACATCTAGATTACAAGCATCATCATATGAATCTCAATCATGTAAGGCAGCTCATGAGATTATTGTATTGAAGCACATAGGAGAGAGATGAACCACATAGCTACCGGTACAGCCCCGAGCCTCGATGGAGAACTACTCCCTCCTCATGGGAGCAAGCAGCGGTGATGAAGATGGCGGTGGAGATGGCAGCGGTGTCGATGGAGAAGCCTTTGGGGGCACTTCCCCGCTCCGGCAGGGTGCCGGAACAGAGACTCCTGTCCCCCAGATCTTGGCTTCGCGATGGCGGCGGCTCTGGAAGGTTTTTCGTATCGTGGTTTTTCGCATCAGGGGTTTCGCGACGGAGGCTTTAAGTAGGCGGAAGGGCAGAGTCGGGGGCCTGACGAGGGGCCCACACCATAGGGCGGCGCGGGCCCCTCCTCGGCCGCGCCGCTTTGTGGTGTCGCCACCTCGTGGCCCCACTTCGTATGCTCTTCGGTCTTCTGGAAGGTTCGTGGCGAAATAGGCCCCTGGGTCTTCGTTTCGTCCAATTCCGAGAATATTTTGTTACTAGGATTTCTAAACCAAAAACAGCAGAAAACAACAACCGGCACTTCGGCATCTTGTTAATAGGTTAGTTCCAGAAAATGCACGAATATGACATAAAGTGTGCATAAAACATGTAGGTATCATCAATAATATGGCATAGAACATAAGAAATTATCGATACGTCGGAGACGTATCAGCGCTGTTCATATGCTGACAGCTTCTGCACCATGTGCGCCAGTGAAGGGTAGTCTGCTTGGGAGGTCACGTCCTTGATCGATGATGAGAGACCCACCACCGCCAACTCGACTGCTTCTTTTTCACTTACATGAACCGAATAGCATCGGTTCCTCACGGTCTTGAAGCGCTGGACGTATTCTGCCACTGTTTCCCCGCGCTTCTGTCGTACTTGTGCTAGATCGGCAATACCAGCCTCGGAAGCCTCTGAGTGATACTGCTCGTGGAACTGTTCTTCCAACTGCTTCCAAGTCCGGATTGAGTTTGGTTGCAGCGATGTGTACCACCCGAAAGCCGATCATGTGAGGGACTGTGCGAAGAACCTCACACGCAGCTCGTCTGATGCTGAGATCGTGCCCAGCTGTGCCAAATATCGGCTCACATGCTCGATGGAGCTGGAACCATCTGATCCATTAAACTTTGTGAAATCAGGGAGCCGATATTTGGGTGGTAGCGGGATCAATTCGTACTCGTTGGGGTACGGCTTGGAATAGCCGATTGCCCTCCTTTTCGGCATCATGCCGAACTCGGTCTTTCGAATTGTACAAATCTGATCCGCGGTGATGGCTGCGAGCGTCGAACTCGAAGGTTCGCCGGGGTGGCATACTTAGCCAGCCATGCTTGCTTTTCCAACTCGAGCCAACCGCAGGAGCTGAGCTCCGGAGGTTTGTCGGAGTGGCGTACTTAGCTAGCCACGTCCGCTTCTCAAGATCCGTTCCCGACGTTCCTCCCGCTGTTCCGAAGTCCCCGCTGTTGCAGCTCGGTTCGAGAGTGCCTAGTTATCGCAGTCCGGCACGTATGCGCACGTGTATCCGTGGGGATCTCCTTGGGCGCCTCATGTAAGAATTGGTAGTCACTAGGGTCACCACCAATCTTGTAGACGACGTATGCCGATGAATTCGGCACTTCTGGTGCTGCCAACGCGAACGGCAGCGGTGGACGGGACTGGAGCGGCCTTTCTCCATGGTGAGTCCCTAGAGCTGGTCCTGACGGAGAATACTGATGGCTCATGATTTCCTGGATCACGTGCAAGCGACACGCTCCAAAGTGTTCACCAGAGCCTCGGAATGGCGGTGCAGCGAATGAGCCACCATGAAGTTGATCTCCCGACGCAGCCGACTCGGTGCGTTCTTCCGACGGGAGGACAGGTCCACTCCATCAAGCGCGCCTTCAGGTGAGAACCCCTTCCACCTGATGCCATGTGAGCGGGTTCTGTGAAAAGAGCCGATGAGGTCGGCTTCGAGGACTGCTTTGATCTCGTCATGCTTCTTCTTGAGCTCCTCAGTCAGATCCTCGTACTTGACCGGAGTGCCTTCCGCCATCTCGGATGTAGATGGCGATGCGGTGGATGTCGAAGATAGTCCCACCGGGCGTGCCAGAATGTGTTGCGGTCAGAAACCCACCGGCGGGCAGCGACGGGCAACACCGTAGAGCCGGGAATCTCCCGAGATCGCGGCTGGCCCCGGTCCCTCCGAGCGACGGCCCGCAAAGCCTTCGCACACACGTCCGATGCTGATGCAAGGGCGTGCCACCTGACCTATACCGGTCGGGAAGGTGTTGGATGATGCCTCGCTTAGTTTCCCGCATGGCATACACGTAAACGTTAAATACGAGCCTCGATCGGCTCTCGAGTTGTCTCGTGAATCGGCTCAAAGAGCCGATCCACCCATGATACGTACGAGGTGTACGATCAGATGGTGGTCCTGCTTGATCACGATAAAGCTAAAGCGACCTACTACGATTTGGGGTTTTCACCGCATAATCGGAATGTCCTACTCGGGATTGGGCCTCACGACCGCGTACGGTGATCGTAAGCCGATCCTAGACAGGGCCTAAAAACCAACACGAGGTTGATCCCCGGAACATCCTGTCTAGGGCTAGCAAACTACACCCTACACGCCGTCGGATCCTCCAACCCTTTGTAAGGCCTAACCATGCAGATATTAAACTAATCCTTGAAGAACAAGGAGCAACCATAACGGATCGGATCTACTAAACAATGATCAAGCGGGTGCCGCCCTTACACTCGTGATAGGCGTAAGGGCGGCTAGATGCCTAAGGGTTGCACGACGATAGCATATGATACGAAGAACAATGCTAACCCTAAAACATCTATGACAACTACGTTGCTCGCCATCAAAAGGCTTCAAGTACGAGCAACGCATGAACGACGAATAAACATGTGCTGCCTAGATCGCAAGATGCGATCTAGGCAGCATGGTGCTTACCCGGAAGGAACCCTCGAGACGGGGGAGTTGGCGATGCGCCGAGATTGGTTTGTGGTGAACATGATTGTTGTTTATTTCATAAACCCTAGATACATATTTATAGTCCGGGGGACTTTCTAATTCAGGCGTGCACCTAACCGTGCACGGGTTAAACTCTAACTTCTAAACGACATGTATCCTATTATATTACAGATACACGGGCAACTTAGCCCAACTTCTTCGTGTCAGGCCGCTTCAGAGATCCTCCACGCGTATACCCTTTAAGCCCATCTCACTTACGGCCCATCTCCTGATTTGGCCAAAATCTGGTGATAACATAGATAGAGTTTGGCTCGTGCACGGTTGGGATTATTCCCACGTTAGAAAGTCCACGGACTATAAATATGTATCTAGGGTTATTGAGAAAGACAACAATCACGTTCATCACAAACCAATCTAGGCGCATCGCCAACTCCCTTGTTTCGAGGGTTTCTTCCGGTAAGCATCATGCTGCCTAGATCGCATCTTGCGATCTAGGCGTACACGTTTATTCGTTGTTCATGCGTTGCTCGTGTCGAAGCCTTGTTGATGGCGAGCAACGTAGTTATCGTAGATGTGTTAGGGTTAGCATTGTTTCATCGTGTCACATGCTTTTGTCCATGCAACCCTTAGACGTCTAGCCGCCCTTACACCTATCTTAGGTGTAAGGGCGGCACCTCGCTTGATCATTATTTAGTAGATCCGATCCGTTATGATTGCTCCTTGTTCTTCAAGGATTAGTTTAATATCTCGCATAGTTAGGCCTTGCAAACGGGTTGAAGGATCCGAGTAGCACGTAGGGTGTAGTTTGCTAGCCCTAGATAAGATGTTCCGGGGATCAACTTCATGTTGGTTTTTAGGCCTTATTTAGGGTCGGTTTATTATCACAGTGCGTGGCTGCCAGGCTCAATCACGTGTAGGATGTTCCGATTATGTGGTGAAAACCCTGAATCATCGTAGGTCCTTTTAGCTTTATATTGATCAAGCAGGACCACCATGTGATCGTATACCTCATAAGAATCATGGGTGGATCGGCTCCTTGAGCCGATTCACAGGACAACCTGAGAGCCGATCGAGGCTCGTATTTAATGTTTACGTGTATGCCATGCATGAAACTAAGCGAAGCAAATCCATCACCTTCCTGACCAGGTATAGGTCGGTGGCACGCCCTGCACCAAGCATCGGACGTGCGTGCCGAGGCTTTGCGGGCCGTCGCTCGAGGGACCAGGCCAGCCGCAGTCCCGGGAGCCTCCCGGCTCTACTGTGTTGCCCGTCGTTGCTCGCCGGTGGGTTTCTGACCGCAACACATTCTGGCACGCCCGGTGGGACAGTCTTCGACGTCAACTGCAGCGCCATCTACATCCGAGATGGCGGAAGGTACTCCAGTCACGTACGAAGATCTGACTGAGGAGCTCAAAAAGAAGTATGACGAGTTCAGAGCTATCCTCGAAGCCGACCTCATCGGCTCTTTCCAGAGAACCCGCTCACACGGCATTAGGTGGAAAGGGTTCTCACCTGAAGGCGCGCTCGATGGAGTGGACCTGTCCGCCCCTTCGGAAGAACGCACCAGGTCCCCGCGTCGGGAGATTAATTTCATGGTAGCTCATTCGCTGCACCGCCATTCCGAGAGCCCGGTGAACACTTTGGAGCGTGTCGCCCTTCGGGTGATCCAGAAATCATGAGGCATCAACACTCTCCGTCGGGACCTGCTCTAGGGACTCACCAAGGTGAGATACCACTCCGAGTCCCGACCACCGCTGCCGTTCGCGTTGGCAGCACCGGAAGTGCCGAGTTCACCGGCATTCGTCGTCTACAAGATCGGTGGTGACCCTAGTGATTACCAGCTTCTTGTATGAGGCGCCTAAGGAGATCCCTCACGGGTACACGTGCACATACGTGCCGCATCGCGAAGAATCGGGCACTCACGAACCAGACTGCAACAGTAGGGACTTCTGGAACAGCAGGAGGGACTTCGGGAACAGATCTTGAGAAGCAGATGTGGCTAGCTAAGTATGCCACTCCGACGAACCTCCAGAGCTCAACTCCTGCGGCTTGGCTCGCAGCTTGAGAAGCAAGCGTGGCCGGCTAAGTATGCCACTCCAGCCGAATCTTCGGAGTTCGACTCCTGCAGCCGAGCACCGCGGATCGGATCGTACAATCTTGAGAGACCGGTTCGGCATGGTGCCGAAAAGGAGGGCAATCGGCTATTCCAAGCCGTACCCCAACGAGTACGATTTGATCCCACTACCACCCAAATATCGGCTCCCCGAATTCTTCAAGTTTAGTGGGTCGGATGGCTCCAGCTCAATCGAGCATGTGAGCCGATATTTGGCACAGCTGGGCACGATCTCAGCATCAGATGAACTACGTGTGAGGTTCTTCGCTCACTCCCTCACAGGATCGGCCTTCGGATGGTACACATCCATACCACCAGACTCCATCCGGACTTGGAAGCAGTTGGAAGAAAAGTTCCACATGCAGTATCACTCAGAGTCTTCCGAGGCTGGCATTGCCGATCTAGCACAAGTACGATAGAAGCGCGGAGAAACAGTGTCAGAATACATCCAGCGCTTCAGGACCGTTAGGAACCGATGCTATTCGGCTCGTGTGACCGAAAAAGAAGCGATCGAGTTGGCGGTGGTGGGTCTCGCATCACCGATCAAAGATGTAGCCTCCCAAGCGAGACTACCCTTCACCGGCGCATATGGTGCGAAGATGTCATTATATGAACGAGCGCCACCCGGAGGTGTACCAGGATAAATTCAAGCGTGCGGTGGTCCCGGTTGAGGCGGATGAAGATGAAGGCTCGCGGGAGATCAAGAGGTAGCAAGTGGCTAAATGGACTCGGGGGCAAGCCCCGTGTCTTGCAAATGGGTTAAGCCACAAGGTCCTCCAAGAGGGTTTGACTTCGACGTGACCAAAGCCGAGCAAATTTTCGACCTCTTACTTAAGGAGAAGCGACTAAAGGTACCCGAAGGCCACAAGATCCCCACGGCGCAGGAGCTGAACGGAAAGCCATACCGCAAGTGGCATAACACGTTCACCCATGCCACCAACGACTGCAGGGTGTGGCGTCAGCAGATCCAAATGGCGATAGAACAAGGGCGTCTAATTTTCAGCCAGTACGCCACGAAAGTCGACACACACCCCTTCCCCGCCGTTAACATGGTGGAGTGCACTTACCCTGGGAGATGCCAGCCAGGTTTCTCGTTCAACATCAACATGGTAGGACCTGGGCACCACCCTGGTAAGGACATAGATGAGGGCAGCTGCTCTCATAACAAGGACAAAGAGGAAGCCGTTCCGCGCGATCGGCTCCGGCACGATGGCAAGCGCTACATCACAGAGGAAGAAGTGAAGAATGTGAAATATCAGCGACCTCTCTCTGATCACCTCCTCAACAAATACGTGAGTCAATACGACCGACGCCGGCGATACGACGACGATGACGAAGGAGATCGTCTGGCTAGCAGGGACGCCAGGAGACATCGTCGGCATGATCGCGACGAGGAGAGATATGAGCGCCACGCCAAGGAAAAGTCCAGAGAGCAAGACGACGTGGATAGGCACTGGGACTGTCCCTTCTTCGACACTCGCTGGGATTCGGGAATGAGCCGATTGCCTACAATCGGCAACTGCCCAGAATGTAGACAGAAGAAGAAGGATGCAGGTGACGTGTCCGTGTTCAAACGTCTAGGGCCTCTCCCGCCTCGGAACAAGCACGCTGAGTCCTCTCGGGCGGAAGATCTCGAGGAGTTAGAAGACGACGATGAAGAAAAGAAGATAAGTACCACCGGCCAAGGTGGTGCCCTGATGGACTCAGCCGTTCCCAAAAGCGTAGGGTTCAGCGACTACGTGGTTTGGAGGAAGCCGAAAGGTTATACCTGCACACGTTAAGGAAGGCGCAGCCTGATCTGGCCGCGAAAATTCAGCGAACTCTGGACGAAGAAGGTCGGCCACAAAAGAAAGAGTGGCGCCCCAGACAAAGGAAAGCCGATGATGAGACATCGGCTGGCACAAACATGGTGTTCGTCCTCCCGGCGGAGTTTTGTGCTCCAGGATTAGACGAAGCACCTGTGGCACAACTTGACTGCAGCCCACGGCCGCTTATCTTTGAGAAGCCACGAGAAAGGAGCTACGGACACCGAAGGCCTTGTACTTACGAGGTTATATCAATGGGCAGCCCGTCAACAAGATGCCGGTGGACACCGGAGCGACAGATCAACATTATGCCATACTCCATGCTACGTCGGTTGGGACGCTCTAGCTCGGATCCGATCAAGACCAACGTTACACCGAGCGATTTCAACGGCCAAGCATCCGAAGCACAAGGTGTTCCGAACGTGGATCCGACCGTAGGAAGGAAAACCATCCCTACGACTTTCTTTATTGTCGATAGCAAGAGCACCTATGCTCGTCCCGCTAGGGAGAGATTGGATCCACGCCAATCGTTGCATTCCATCCACGATGCACCAATGTTTAATACAGTGGGATGGAGATGAAGTAGAGGTCGTCCACGCAGATGACTCAGCTGAGATTTCAACGGCTGTCATGAACGTTTGGGAGACGACAGGCCAAGAGCCACTCTCAGGCATCACTTTGGACGACTGCGAGCGCATCGACGTGACAAAGGATGGGGTGAGGCTGGTCTTATCCACCGGCCTGACCGTGTAACAAGAGCAAAATCTATGGACGTACGTGGCAAGGCCGATCCTTGTGATCGGCCCCAAAAAATAAAAAGGGATAATCTTGTCTCAAGCATGTCACGTGGTTATAGTAAAGCAAGACCAAGATGTAAATCTTCATTGAGCAATTCAATCAACATGGCGGCCGATTCCAGCAATCGGCCAAAATTATCCTCACCATACGTTCTGCCTGTGTTCAACGTCGATCTAACGGGCAACAGGTTTACGTCGGCTGATGAGCTGGAAGAAGTCAACATTGGTCCTGACGGAGCCGACGTTCAAGTACAGTGCCTTGGCTAACAACAGAGCCGATATTTGCAGTTACCTGACAGATTCGGCTCGGGGGGCACCTAACCAGATGAACATGTGCGATACATGTGCAGTGAAATATTGGGGGCCGATAGAAAATCGGCCAGTAAAAAAAATTTACATACAAGTCACAGCCGATGCACAGACATCGACTTGAGAAAATATGCGAAGACAACAGTATACAAGTAAAGCCGATGCACAGCCATCGAATCTAGTACAAATTACACAGGATCTACCAGATGCGTGTTCAAGGCGCGGATTTCGGCCAAGTCGGTCTTCAGCTCAGCTTTGAGGCCTTCTGCTTCCTCGAGGGAGTGAACGATGAGAGCTTTCTTAGCTTCAATGAGCTGTTTTGTTGGCCGGACCTTCTCTTCGAGGACCTCCAACCCTTTGCGCAAGGTCGCCGGCTCAGCGAGCTGTCGTCGGATGTGTCGGCTTTGGCGTCCAAGGCAGCCTTTTGCTCATTAAGCCGTTGGCCATGGTCCGCAATATCGGCTTTCAACGGAATAAGAGATGATCGGCCTCCGGTGTTTCGCTCGTCGGTTTGGCCAAGTTGGCCACCTTCTCAACTACACTCGTAGAAGTTGCTAGGACCAGCGTGGCGGATGGCATGGGTACCTCCTCGACTTCCCCGCTGGAGGTGTCATCAGTCTGCAGAGGAAGAGGTTAGCCGATAAGAACGACAAGGGGTCAACATGCAAAATGAGCCGAGGAGAGGATGGAGTTACGATTGATGTTTCCTGGTTTAATGGAGAGGCTTGCGTTCCTTGCGAGCTCTTTTGATGCAGCGGCTCTCTGGACATAGGCTGCCCTGCCCCGCTTTGATGAGAGTTTGGGAAACGGCGGGTTCAGGGGCTAACCTTTTCTTGGAAGCCGACAGTGGCAAGTCTGGCTGGCTCTGCGTGGTGGTTGTCTCAGAATTGCCCGAGCTCGAGTCCTTTTGACTAGACTGTGTGTCCTCACTAGAGTTCTCTTCAGTAGAGGTCTGTAGAAGAAATGCAAGTATGCTGCAGAAACCTAGAAGGATGAATGGAATCAGCAAAAGCATGGGCGAAACTTACGTGCGAGCTTTCTTCAGCTGGAGTAGGGCTTTGGCGCTTCAGAGTCTTCCTGGCAGCTGCTTTCCTCACCGCTGTTCTCGCCTTGACTGAGGCTCGGGGGGCAGCTGACCTAGTAGACACTCTTCTTCAGCTTACGTGCGAGCTTTCTTCAGCTGGAGTAGGGCTTTGGAAGCCGATTTAGGTGTCATCGGCTGGCTCTGCATCACAACCTTCTGCAAAGGTGATGAGTTTTGCAGAAGAGGACCACCGGAGTTGCTGGGAGGAATCTGAAAGGGGAGCCGTCACCATCTGCAGGGTCAGGACCGTCCTGTTGCTGCAAGAAGACAGAGCAAGGGTATAAAGGGAGATCAGCGCAAACCACTTCAAAAGTAAATTGTGAGTAGTGGTACCCGCTCTGCAGGGATGTCATAGTCAGCATCAAGCTGTTTCAGCAATGGGCCTAGAGATCTCCTGAGGGTGTGAGTCTTCCACATTGATCACCAAGTCTCAAAACCAGTGACCAAACATGAAGCAATTCAAAGCAACAGACAAAAAATAGCCGATGGTTTTCAGAAGGTTTTCATGTTTCTCAAGGGGAGACAGTGGTAAGGCCAAAGCATCGGCTATTCCTGCGGTTTCCCAAATGGCGTGGTGGGTTTTGAAGACTCTATTGTACCATGAAAACCCAATCTTCAGGAGGATTAGGCCGGGCTCGTAAGCAGTCGGCCCAAGAAGTCAGATCTAGGTTTTGGTTCACGAAGGGAATTCTATTTGCCTCGTATGAAATCAGATGGGCAGGACTCTCGGTAGAATGAGGGCCAAGACAGAGAGATTTGGAAGAGAAGGATGTGGCAGTAGAATGTCTGATACCTAGAAATTAATGATGGAACGAAGCATTAATTCAGATGTTTGTGTTCGGACAGTGAGGAGCAGTTAAGGATTACCTTCAAGCCGGAGACCATAGCGTTGGCATTAGATGATTCCGCCATTGGGTCCGTTGCGGGTGCGAGCCTGCGCGATTGAGTAGGCAACAGAGCTGGCCTTGCTCGCGTTTTATGGCAAGGGCCGATGCGCTGTCATCGGCTCTTGGTGTGTTGACTTACTTTGACAATCGGCAAAACTGGTAAAAGGACAGAATCGGCTTAGAGATGTTTTCTTCATTAATAAAGGTGCTTTTACAGAGAAGAGCCGATTGCTCAAGGAAGAAAGAACAAAAGCCGATTACTACTACTAGTCCTATGCTAGTAGTTCCTAATCTAAGGGCCGTCGCTGCCCTCGTCGTCGTCCTCGGAGCTCTCGTCGGCGCTGCTGCCGGCGGGCTCCTCGTCGCTGCTCCCGTAGCCCTCTACGGGAGCTTCGTCTTCCTCGTCATCGTCGCTGTCGTCGTCGTCCCACCAGGTGCGGAGGCGCTTCGCCGGCGGGTAACCCTCGAGGGAGTCGTCGTCGTCGTCTTCCTCCTCCTCTTCCTCGGAGGAGGTGTAATCGTCCCAGGAGAACGAGTCGTCCTTGCTCTCCGATTCCAGTTCCCCATCAGCGAGGAACTGGAGGTCTTCATCTCCGCTGGTCAAGGACTTATCGTCCTCGGACCAGACGGAGGAGGCGTGGTCCTCCTGGTCCCACTCCTCTGGGGCGTGCTCGTCGTGCGCCGCCATCTGAGCCGCCGCCGGATCCCACTCTGGCGTGGGTTCGCGAGAGGAGGAGGAGGAGGAGGAGAAGGACTGGGAGGAGAGATCCGACGAGGTGGAGGAGGAAGAGGAGGAAGACATTGCTCTGAGATTGGGGTTTTTTGGTGCCGATGGCCAGAACAGAGCAAGGGGATGAAGTGGCGAACTGTTTGGAGCGGTTAAATAAAAGGGGATATAGTGGAGATTCAATGCCACAGCAGTTTCCGAGGAAGTGGTGTCCAAAGAAATTTTTTTTGCCAGGTCACGCGGAGAAGTTGAGGAGGCAAGGCATCATGATGATGGGTATTGCGACGGTTCTGCTCTGCCACGACATGACCCGACGAAGAAAAACAGAGTGATTTTGGAATTGTCATTTCCAAAACCAGGGGGGCATGTGTTATCACCAGAATTTGACCGGATCAGAGGTGGGCCGCGATTAAGATGGGCTTGAAGAATATACACGGAAGAAATACATGAATCGGCCTTGTATACAAAGTTTGGGCTAGTTTGCCCATGTATCTGTAAATATAGTAGGATACGTGTCGGTTAGATAGAGTTTGGCTCGTGCACGGTTGGGATTATTCCCATGTTAGAAAGTCCACGGACTATAAATATGTATCTAGGGTTATTGAGAAAGACAACAATCACGTTCATCACAAACCAATCTAGGCGCATCGCCAACTCCCTTGTTTCGAGGGTTTCTTCCGGTAAGCATCATGCTCGCCTAGATCGCATCTTGCGATCTAGGCATTACACGTTTATTCGTTGTTCATGCGTTGCTCGTGCTGAAGCCTTGTTGATGGCGAGCAACGTAGTTATCGTAGATGTGTTAGGGTTAGCATTGTTTCATCGTGTCACATGCTTTTGTCCATGCAACCCTTAGAGGTCTAGCCGCCCTTACACCTATCTTAGGTGTAAGGGCGGCACCTCGCTTGATCATTATTTAGTAGATCCGATCCGTTATGATTGCTCCTTGTTCTTCAAGGATTAGTTTAATATCCGCATAGTTAGGCCTTGCAAACGGGTTGAAGGATCCCAGTAGCACGTAGGGTGTAGTTTGCTAGCCCTAGATAAGATGTTCCGGGGATCAACTTCATGTTGGTTTTTAGGCCTTATTTAGGGTCGGTTTATTATCACCGTGCGTGGCTGCCAGGCTTAATCACGTGTAGGATGTTCCGATTATGTGGTGAAAACCCTGAATCATCGTAGGTCGTTTTAGCTTTATATTGATCAAGCAGGACCACCATGTGATCGTATACCTCATACGAATCATGGGTGGATCGGCTCCTTGAGCCGATTCACAGGACAACCTGAGAGCCGATCGAGGCTCGTATTTAATGTTTACGTGTATGCCATGCAAACTAAGCGAAGCAAATCCATCACCTTCCTGACCAGGTATAGGTCAGGTGGCACGCCCTTGCACCAAAGCATCGGACGTGCGTGCCGAGGCTTTGCGGGCCGTCGCTCGAGGGACCAGGGCTAGCCGCAGTCCTGGGAGCCTCCCGGCTCTACTGTGTTGCCCGTCGTTGCTCGCCGGTGGGTTTCTGACCGCAACAAGAGGCCCACGAAAAGGACCTGGATCCTCCTATTTGACGCAAAAATCGCAACTACGCGATGTGGCTGAGCCATTCCCATCTGATGAATCGTCTTCTACCTAGAGAGCAGCTTCTTCCTCCTTGACCCTCTACCTAGAGAGCAACTTCTTCATCCTTGACCCCGTTCTTCCTATGCCGCCCATCGTCGCCGGTTGGCTCGCCTGCTCCAGTCACCCACGGTCGGCATCGCTACCGCGCCACCTCGCCGCCTGCCTTTCCCGAGCCACCACCTCCGATAGTCTGCCGCCCCGGCCTCGCTGTAAATCTCACCTTTCACCACCTCTGGCGAGTCCCCCCTCACTAGCACACCAACCGTAAGTCACTGGAGCCTCGCAAGATAGCACCACACTCTCCCTCTCACCTAAGAGCATCTCTAGCAGATACCGCAAAATAACTAACGTTTTGCGGGTTTGAGAAAAAATAACGGCCATACCATATACCGCAAAATCGACAAAACCGCAAAACTTTTTGCAGCATCCCGCATATAAACACCCGCGTGCTCCATACACACAGTTTTTGGTCAACCATTTGCTGCGAACCACAATGAGAAAAACGGTTGGCGAGAGGGAATATTCAGCTCCCATGCCTCCCGCCCTCGCCAAAACGAGGTTGATTTCGGCCATTGCACCTCCTCTGTCGCACGGAAAGAGTGCTTCGCTGCCGCCCGCTATACTTCCCAGCATTTTCCGGAAAATTGCTATGAAATTTCGGCCTATTTTGAGCTACTAGGCAGGAATCGATGGATGAGCACCAGCCGCAACCTGCAAGGCGCGCGAGCAGCAGGTGGCCTGGGGGCTGCGCGGCGACCTAGGCGAGGGGCGACGGGAGGCTAGCTAGGCGACATGGCGGTTGGCGGTGTATGGCCTCGACGAGGGGCGGATTAGGTGATGGGGCGAGCGAGGAGGTGAACCGGGGGGGGGGGGGGGGGGGCCTGGGCGAGGGTGTGTAAAAAATACAAAATTCATTACTAAAAATAAGGCTTTTCCCAAGAAAACTTTCTCTTTTATACATAGACCCCTAAAAATACTAGGTTTTTCTTTAAACTTGACGAAGGTATATATTGTTGAGATGTACATGTACATAACTGTTTGCAGCTTTACCGCATATGAGTTTTACGATTTTTTGTTTTGCAGTATCTGCTAGAGATGATCTAAGTTCTAGACCTCACCTCCACCACCGTTGTCGCGAGTTGCATTGTCACCGACTCCATTGAGGCCCTTTCCTCAACTCACCGGCGACGTCGCGGTCGGTCGTGCCATCCCCATCATCGGTGAGGTGGGCACGCCTCTTCCCAGTCGTCGGCACATCATCTCTACCATCTCCAGTCACCGTCGGATGCTAACTGGGCCTCGGCCCACCACTCTCCCTTCACAAGCGTCGCAACGATAACAGGTGCTTAAGGCGTCAAACATGGTTTCCAAAGGCCTGTTCCCCCATCTTGTCCTGCAAAGTTGGGCCCAGTACTACTAGGCCCTACCGCCCAAAGACACAAGAAAGCCCAAAATCATAACGATTTCCGAGTTCCGACCCATCCCCCTGCGACAAAGAGGGAAGCGACTTTGCCCACCCCACCCCTGTTTTCCCCAAAACCCTCCCAAAATCACCGGCGGCCACCGTCGTCCACGCGCAGCGCCGCTTCGCCATGGCCCGGCGGCTGCTCAGCCTACGCCCCCAACTCATGGCTCTCCCTCCCCGTATCCTCCATTCGCGACAGTATATGTCCGACATGCGCCGCTCCGCCTTCCTCGACCGCCTCCTCCGCTCCCTCCGCTCCGAGATCTCCTCCTGCCGCGCCGAGCCTGCCCCGCCGCTACCGCCTTCCGTCGCGCAGTTCACCGTGGATGACCGCCCCGGAGAGCAGTGGGTCCGCCTGCGTCGTGCGTTCTCTGCGTCCAAGGGCGGGGATCAGGAGGAGGTCAAGGTGGATGCCACCTTGGTCGACGGCGCCGTGGCGCCAACCCGCTCGGGCGCGGTCGCCGAAGACGGTGGACCGTCCAGGATGCACATCAGCGTCCACGTCGAGGTCTCCAAGCCCGCGCGGCCTGACTTGGCGCTCAGCTTCGAGTGCTCAGCCTGGCCCGAGGAGATGGATGTGGAGAGGGTCTTCCCTGTCCGCCGCAGTGGGCCGACGCCGGAACAGCAATACATGGGCTCCGCATTCAGGTGAGCCAACGTTCTGGAATTTCAATGAAAATATGTTGCATACTGTAGTCATATCCACAATATTGCTTAGATTCCTTGATTTGTTAAGAATACTATTCGTGCAATGCTACTTCAGTATAGGAACAACAAACGATTTAATCGAACCAGGAAATCTGGCTCCAATAATCACAGGGATGAAGGGATGATATAACAACTTTATGTGCACCCAGTTTACTTCATATTGCTCAGGCCACAAGAAATGGTCAAGTTTGCACACAAATTTTTTACTGGATCGAACATCTACATGTGTGTGAATCTTTCAAAGAAGTTTGAAGTTCAAAGGAAGTGTTTCTTAGCAAAGCTCATTTTATCCAGGGCTATCCTTTGACTTCCAGATTAAATCATGCTATACCTGTTTATCATGCATACACTAGTGGACTAGTGGTGACTGACTGCCTGGAGATATAATCATGCAATAGATGGAATGCTTGGGATGTGGATGGAATATTCTTTCAATTCCAGTTCCGCATTAACAGAAATTTCGTAACACAGAAATTTGATCAAATTTGTTTCTGGATGAAGTGAGGCATTTAGATTACTTCAAATGCTTTGGAGGATTACAATGCTTGCTCCTTGGGCTAAACAAAAGAGTGTAAAATAACAAGGGTGCAATCTTGCACGGGTAAACTATTTAGCACAAAAAGATCCTACGGAACTGATATCATTTTGTTTTGTTAAGATTCAGACTTAGTTCTTTGAATTACTACAGTACAGCATTGAACATTATGATAAACCTTGTGAGATGTTACTGTGCCTTTTTCCACTAGCTGTTGCATGTATTGATAACTAGGCTGGTCTTACCAATGAGCAGGGAGCTAGATGAAGAGATGCAAAGTGCAATGCGAGATTACTTGGAGCAAAGGGGAGTGAATGATGAGCTTGCAGCATTCCTGCACACGTACATGGAAAATAAGGAGCAGAGAGAAATTGTCCGGTGGTTGAAAAATGTCGAGTGCTATCTCAAGAAATAGACAACATCTGCTAGACACTTTGAGTTAGATTAGTTGTGTCATGTTGTCACCTCATCATAAGTGCAACATGTATTGTGCTAGATGCGGGGATTGCAGGGCATGGTGAATTCTCGGTACTCAACATCCAACATTGAGGGCCAAGTGTTTCACCAGTTCATAATGGTATGTTCTCGTTTATCTTGACGTTTCTAAATCTCAAAGTGAGTGAGCACAATTTCGTTCTCTTGGCTGGAAAATTCAAGAATTGTAGGTTGAAAAGGAGAAGGATTGTGCATGCGCCTTGCCTGTGGTTATTGCCAACTCCATCTTAATAGGTGTTCCTATTCATATTAGTAGTCAGGCTCCGAGATGAATTGATAAGATTATGGATCCTTCCAGAACTATGAACTTGGAAAGCAGACCTTCTTACACCATGAACTCTATTTAACGTCCTTCAGGTGTAGACTTCTGTTATTTTTAAGTGTTCAGTATTTATCCACAACGTTATTGGAGGAGCTGATATATGTGACCAATGTCTACTTCTTTAGCAATCAATATCAGTTCATCTAAGCTGAGAAGAACTGGTGACAACTCAAATATTCTGGCATCATCGGCGGCCTCCGTGGCGGAGGACCGCCGGGCCCAATGACGACACTAGGATGGAACAGTCGCGGCATGGGACAACCGCAGACTGTTCAAGAACTTTTCTGCCTTGTGCAGACATACAGGCCCAGTCTAGTTTTCATTTGTGAAACTAGACAAAGTAAGGAACGAGTTGAAAATCTGAGATTTAGAATTGGTATGAAAGAGTGTTTCCAAGTTAAGGGAGATGGAAAGGGAGGTGGACTAGCACTGTATTGGACTGAAGAGCTGACGGTGGATCTCTTGTCTTTCAGCAACAATCATATTGACGTGCACATCAGCGGAGGACCGTATGAGCATTTGTGGAGAGGAACGTTCATCTATGGTGAACCAAAAGCTTGTGACCGTCATTTGCTGTGGACAAAACTTCGGCGTATTAAGCCCCGCTCAGATAGGCCTTGGCTGATGATGGGAGACTTTAACGAAGCTATGTGGCAGGAAGAGCACTTCTCTCACACACGACGATCGGAAAGACTCATGCTTGATTTCCGAGAAATTCTATCTCACTGTGATCTTCACGATATTGGTTTTACTGGATCTCCCTGGACTTTTGATAATAAGCAAAAAGGAGCGCGTAATGTCAAGGTAAGGTTGGACCGTGCGGTAGCGTCACCGGCCTGGTCAGCGATGTTCCCTGAACATAGGCTACGGCATATCTAATCGACACGGTCTGACCACTGCCCGATCCTTCTAACTGCTGAACACGCTACTAACTTCAGAGTTGATCGTCCAATTAGACGGTATGAGGTGGTCTGGGAGAGAGAACCTTCTTTGGCAGCAGCAGTTGAAGAGGCATGGTCGAGACGGATTCCTGGACAGGACCTCGGCGACGTTGCCCAATCACTCCGCTCTGTCATGTCATCTATGTATAAGTGGAAAAACACTCACTTTAAATCAGTCCCAAAGGAAATAGAGAAAAAGCGCAGCCAACTTGAAGCATTACGTGAATCTACTGATGATGACAGTATCATGCTCCGGGCAGGCTTGGAGAAGGAGATGGATGAGCTGCTTTATAGGGAGGAAATACTCTGGATGCAACGCTCGAGGATCGCATGGCTCCGGGAGGGAGATCGAAATACCAAATTCTTCCACCGTCGAGCATCCTGGCGAAGCAAGAAAAATAGGATCAGAAAATTAAAACGTTCAGATGGCACATGGACGCAGGATACCCAAGAGATGGAGGATCTTGCTCGTGATTTTATGCAGAATCTTTATACGAGGGAGGATGGTATCAACCCAAACATCATTACTGATCTTTTGCAGGCACGTATTAATGGAGAGATGAATGATAAACTTTGTGCTCCTTTCTCAGATATGGAAATAAGTGACGCACTGTTCCAAATTGGGCCTCTAAAGGCACCCGGCCCGGATGGCTTTCCTGCTCGTTTCTTTCAGCGTAACTGGGCCATCCTAAAAGAAGAAGTGATCAGCGCAGTCCGGAGATTTTTCACTGACGGTGTGATGCCTGAAGAGGTAAACGACACGACGATTGTTTTAATCCCGAAGAATAATGAACCTGAGGCAATGAAGGACTTTCGACCAATCAGCTTATGCAATGTTATCTTCAAAGTTGTGTCCAAATGCCTAGTTAATCATGCAATGTTATCTTCAAAGTTGTGTCCAAATGCCTAGTTAATCGTCTGCGACCACTGCTCCAGGACATTATATCTCCTATGCAGAGTGCTTTTATCCCGGGGCGTCTCATTACTGATAATGCACTAATGGCTTTTGAGTGCATTCATTCTATCCAGATGGGATCGGCTGCTCGTCGGAATTTTTGTGCGTATAAATTGGATATGGCTAAGGCGTATGATCGCGTGGACTGGAGGTTTCTGGAAGGGGTTTTAGCGAAGTTGGGCTTTCACAGTCAGTGGATACAGTGGGTAATGGCATGTGTCACCACTGTACGGTATTCTATTCGCTTTAACGGACATCTGTTGGACCCCATTACTCCTACACGTGGCATTCGCCAAGGTGATCCTCTTTCCCCGTACTTGTTCCTTTTTGTGGCTGATGGCTTGTCGTGTTTGATCAGACAGGAGATTGAAAACAGTTCATTAAAAGAGTTACATATTTGCCGAAGAGCCCCTGGTATATCTCATCTTCTTTTTGCGGATGATAGCCTGATGTTCTTTGAAGCATCAGTGGAGCAAGCCACGGTTGTCAAATCTGTTTTGGACCGCTATGAGCAGGCCACGGGGCAATTGGTCAGTCTAGGCAAGTGCTCCATCATGTATGGTGATCAATGTACCCCTGAGACGCAGTCTGAAATCCAAGGTATCCTAAACTATGACACTCACTGTTTTGAAGAAAAATATTTAGGACTACCGGTACCTGAAGGGAGGATGAAAAAAGGAAAGTTTAAATCAACAAAAGGAAGGTTCTCTAAACATGCAAGTGACTGGTCTGAGAAGTAGATGTCCTCTGGTGCTAAGGAGATACTTATTAAATCCGTCCTCCAGTCTATTGCCACATACGCTATGGGTGTTTTCAAATTCCCAATGGGGCTGCTAGATGAGCTACAACATATTATTCGTAATTTCTGGTGGGGAGATGAAGAAGATAGGAGGTGGATGCATTGGATGGCACGGGATAAAATGACACGTCCAAAATCTCAGGGAGGAACTGGATTCAGAGACCTTCGAGTGTTCAATCAGGCACTACTTGCTAGACAAGCATGGGGACTACTAGCTTTTCCAGATAGCCTCTGTGCTAAGCTCTTGAAGGCACGATACTACCCGGCTGGGGATTTGCTAGATATGGACTTCATCCAAAATCAGTCGCAAACCTCGCAGGGCATTGTCTATGGACTTGAACTATTGAAAAGAGGAATTGTATGGAGAATTGGTGATGGGTCGAAAGTGAGAATCTTTCGTGACAATTGGATTCCTCGGCAGGGTGCTTTGAAAGTTGAAGGGAGACGTGGAAACTCGAGGAAACGGTGGGTCTCTGAACTCATTGATGCCACGTCTAGGACATGGAATGAGGAGGCAGTGCGTGAGTGCTGCTACCCACGTGATGTCGCTGCAATTCTGTATATCAAGCTTACTGCTCGATCAACGGAGGATTTTATCGCTTGGTCTGGGGAAAGCAGCGGAATTTTTACAGTCCGATCAGCTTATCGACTAGGGATGCAGCCGCTTCTTCTTGCAAGCAATAACGGCCAGTCGAGCTCTGAACCGTTGGGTAATCGAGGCGTTTGGAATCTAATTTGGAAAGCAAATGTTCCTCAAAAGCTCCGGGTCTTTGCTTGGAGGGCCGCAACGGGCACGCTGGCGGTTCGCTCCGGCCTGCACCGACGTATCTCAACTGTGGATCCAACCTGCACCATTTGTGGAATGGAGGTAGAGGATGATCATCACGCTCTCGTACGGTGTACATTGGCAAGAGCCCTTCGGGAGGAGGTCCATGAAATTTGGGAGCTCCCGCCTGAAGACGTTTTCTATACGACAGGGAAAGAGTGGCTGCTCCATATTCTGGGAAGCACACGAAGCGATGAGCGCTGCAAGATTATTTTTCTTCTCTGGAGAGCATGGCACCATCGAAATAACATTGTGCATGGTGATGGGAAAGCATCCGTGACAGCCTCGGCACAGTTTATCGTGAACTACCAACGTTCCTTCTCGGCTATCCATTCTAAGCTCCCCTCTGGAGAGATCACAGGACTTGAGGGCTCCCCTGAGTTATCAGGGTGGGCGGCACCTAGAGAGGGGGCTTTTAAAGCTAATGTCGATGCAGGCTGGGATGCAGCTTCAAAAAATGCAGGGCTAGGTATTGTAATCCGTGATCACCTAGGTTCTGTGTTATTTACGGAATGGAGATTTATTCCGTATTGTGAAAGTGCGGAAGAGGCGGAAATGCTAGCAAGTTTGGAGGGGCTGAAACACCTTGTACGGCTTCATCGCTGGCCGGCAACCCTGGAGTCAGATTGCCTACGTGTTGCCCAAGCAATGAATAACCCAACTACTGAACCATCCTCTTACTGGGCTCTCTGTCAAGAAGGACGCGAGCTTCTGCAAGTCTACAATGATATAAAAATCGTCAAAGTAGACAGAGTTAGCAATGGGGTGGCGCATGTGTTGGCGCATTTAGGTATATCAGGTTTTAGTGGTGTCATGTGTGATGCAGCCCCTGCCTGTGCGCGGGAGTTGATCGTGGATGATTGTAAGCATATTGTGTAATTTTCAGGGCAGCAAGTTTCTTACGCACTCTTTTCCTTACCAGGGTACCTAAGGGGACTGGAAGGTTTTTAATGAGGCGGCTTGCTGCTCTTATTTATATATAGATCATCCTTCAAAAAAAAAAATATCAGTTGAAAATTGCGGGTTTAGAAAGGAAAAACATCAGTACTGAAATTACATTCCTCAACAACTTCCAAGTGTTCTTTCAGAGCATCCTGTTTTGGATTTTCTGTAAAGCACTTTTTCCTTGATGGTTACTCTGAGTCTGAGAGCCTTCGGTTATGTACAAGTCAGAAGCGTTCCATGTTGAGGAACATGGATATTTGAAAGCGAATACTGAACCAGCAAATGGAAACCCATTCCAAGGAAGAGGGAAACAGCTCCCGAACAATTAGCTTGGATTCTCCAGTTCCATTTTAGAAAGCCTTGATTATATATCATCTAATGAGCAGGATGGGGATATTTAAATGAAAGCTAGATATTCTTTACTGGGCTATGTGTACAGATGTAGCTGAAGTTGGCCAATCGTAGCGATAGTCAAGGTAGCTAGAACACAATTAAATTTGGACTAGCACTGAAGAAATATTGTGCAACCATCAACTGCAATGTATCTATTATCTATACTACTTGTCCAAGCTTGCAAACACAGCAAGTCTGACAAGACTCTTTTGATAATCAGTGGATAAAAATAAGAAATGTACAAACAGAGGCAAGCAGGGAAAGAATAATGGCATCCATTGATTTCTTTCTTTTGATTGATGAAAGAATGTGATTTATCTGTAAGAGTAAAAGATATAGTTTTATCAGATACCATTGCAAACCGACTGCCAACGTAGGGAACCAACTATTGAATTTATCGGTAACGACTAAGAAGAATGCATGGCATATACGGTAAGGAACCGACTGCCAACGTTGCTTATCTTTATAGTAATGCCACCAAACATTGATCGTTGTGTCATGTGTGCCAAGGGTAGCAGGCTTGAGCGTGTGATATCACATTATCCATCTGTGTCATTTAAATGTAGGCATCTTTTATTAGAATGGTCTAAAATGCTGAGTTGAGATTGAATATAACTACCCATGAATGCAGAAGGAACTTTAGCGAAGGGCCTACACAGCCGGCTTGAGATCATAGGATATCACTCGAGCAAGAATATAATCGGAGCTCTAAAGTTTATATGTGTACACAAAAATACACCAAGCAGAAGCAGGATATATCATACTCCCTCTGTTACTTTCTATAGTGTCTATAGTTTTTTGGCATTTGTTTCAGAATAAAAGGTTGTAAGATTGTAGCTTGGCTTTTTTTCAATTACCCCCTTCCCCGTTTAACTCCCACACAACATGCGTGAGAAAAATTCATACAAAATTGGAAACAATTAATTGAGATTCCTAATGCATGGCCCAACAATTTCTTAAAGTTATGCAGCAATGTTTTACTTTCCTTAATTGAACTTGGTTGCACATATATGAAGAATCAACAAGAGAGATTTGTGAGATTTATTCTGGTAAGTTAGGAAGATATGGATTTCCCAAATTTTACGTTGATCTCAAATTGTTCAGCTAGGGGTCTTATGTAAAAAATATTCTTGCGCTAATTTCCGTGCCAAAAAAAACTATAGGCACTATAGAATGGAACAGAGGAGTAGGTCATAGCAGTTCTGAGCAATCCCTAATTGGGTAAGTGGATCCGTCCATAATTTGTAGGATACAGCGGTCCCACGGCCACATCTGATGTTCTAATAAATACTGACATCCATATATTTCTTCATTCCATGATGGATTTTCCATTATGCACTGTCACACAATGTTGTTGCTGTCTCTCCTCCATTCTGGTCCATCTCAACAAATGCTGACTGCCAGTAGGGCCAGCACCACCGAAAGAAAGCATGGAGAGAGCATTCCAGGTGTTTATGTAATGTTCAAGTGTTACTAGAGATAATTGCTGACAAGATTTAGACGCAACTACGTGATGTTTCCTTACAAAGCTTAAGTACAGTTGCTGAAGTTTAAGTCTAACGGAATGAGCTCAAATTGTCTCTGTCATCTTCTGAACTTGGGTCAAGATTCTCATGTGATGGCAAAGTAAGTTCACCCAAGAATATGAATCAGATAAAAATGGTGCCATAGAAAAAGACTAGTTAAGAAAGAGTTTTACATTGTTTCATGCAAGGCGCTTTTTATGAACGTTGATAAGCTGCGGTTGTATAACTAGAACACATTACTGAAGCCACAATAACTTCTTAGACACATTTGACAGAAAAATTTATCAAACCAACGGTTGCTTGCTTAATCATACACTACAAAACACGATTAAGATATTTGTTATGCCATATACTCTCGAATCTATACTATATATATTTAATAATTTTATAATACAAAAGAACGCTTGCGCAAAAATATAAATATAGTTAATAAGTTGCAACTATACAACAAAATACATAGAGTGTGGCATTTTAGAAGCCGAGCTACATGTATTTCTTTATTTTCAAACTCCCAGAATTCGTATTCAAATCAGCTTATAAGTATACACAACATATAGTCACTAAAATTATAATAATAAAAAAATAAGTATGAAAGTTTAGTATAATTATATTTATTTTAACTCGTCCTTGATCATTCTTCTTCTTTTTCCTAAGATCTATAATAACTAGGCTAGCTTCTAGTTTAAAGGCTTGTGGACTAACTTTTAGACCATAATTGTAACTTCGGCTTTTCCTTAATCTCGTTGACCCAATATTGACACTTATATTTAGCGATTAATTCTCACTTGTATATTAGTTTGATCATAAATGCAGTTTATAGAAAGAACTTGCATGTTATTTACTTGAATGATTACCACTTTGCGACATTGCCCTGAGTATGATTCCATCGGAATAATTCCATTAAGAGTAAAGAATCATCAACGGAAATCAAATGGTTTACAGAAGGGGTGCTCGGAGCAAGTTTAATTCAGTGCATGATGAATTTTGTAAACTGGTCGCAGAGCCCCATCTTCTTCATAACACCTTCTAAGAAAGACAACTCAACTCTGCCGTAGGCTTTACTCATATCAAATTTCAATATCATATATTCAGTAGCTTGAGCTCCCCACATTTTCCTCCTCATGAAATGAGTTATCTCATATGCTGGAATAGTATTATCAGATATAACCCTTCCAGGAACAAAGGCACACTTTTCAGGGGTTGGTGAGGACCTTGAAAACAAGCTTAGAGCATCTCCACCGGTACTCCCCAAAAAACCGCCGGCATGTGCATGTGGTAGTATGGCATCAATGTCATCTATGGTCATGTTTAAGATCACATGATGGAAGAGTAATCAACATTAGCGACCATGGAACAAAAATAGAAAAGTCATCGAGATTTTTTTTTGTTGAGACCTTGTATTGGTCCTAGGAAAATTCCTATTGTTAAAAGATGCTCTAGTTGGTTACAAGAGGATTATCGCCAACAAGAAGGATTGACTGTAGATAGCTCAACACTTTGTTGCCTATGATCTAAACCTTATGTTCTTTGAGTGTTTTCTTTGTCTCACTTAGCGAGTTTACGAAGTATCGATACTTGTATAGCACAAAGTCTCAAGTTAATTTCTGCTCAGCAAATTGTATTTATTTCTGATTCTCCAACGCAAGATGGTCATAATAGTTTACCCCCCCCCCCCCGTCGACCCATCATCTTCACTGAGTGGTGCACACAACCGTATATTATTGTAATGTGTCATTTGACTACAACCTTATTTCACTATGTTAAGTCATAAGTAATAACAACATAAGATTACAACAAACATGTATGCCATGCTAATCCTATCATTAGGCGTCCAACCTGCCTCTCATAGTCAATGGCGACGTGTGTCCAACTATGAAGGATGGACCAATTTCATTGCATCATGCTTCTAAATCACAGTTCAATCTGCTCCCTTCTTACCAACATATGTTGCATATACTTTTTGGTCAGTGACAATCTATGTAAAGTTTGGTCAAGTGCACAAAAGTATTAACATTTGCAACATCAGATGCGAACATTATAAACATATATCTCATGATTACTGTTTAACAAATGCACACAACATATAAAGAAAGAGAGCTGAGAGGGATTTCATTATTTTCGGGGGTGGGCGATGGGTGGGTTGGGGGGAAGTTTTGCTGTTGTCTCCATACATCTATTAAGCTTAGTGGTCTTATAGGTTCGGCTATCAAAATTTAAGTTTTTATCATGTTTGAATCAAATAACCAAGGGCATGTGCAATAATTTTATCTTAGTAATGACACGTAGAATAATTGCTGAGCTGAGAGAATAAAATGAAAAAAAGGTGTATCTTTTTCCCGTCGTGCCACCGAACGGCAGGTTCCGAACGTATCGCCCACAGTCCTCCACGTCTCCCGCACCAGCCTTTATTGCCTTGCCCCCCATCGCTATCCCCTTCTCCTCCTTGCATCCATCCCCTATCGCCTCTTCCCCTAAACCCACGCCACCTTCGCCTCCCCCTCTCCCGAGAGACCCCAACGCACGACGACGGCGCGAGCGGCCATGAAGGTGGTGCGGGACCTCGACCTGGAGCGGTACATGGGCCGGTGGTACGAGATCGCCTGCTTCCCCTCCAGGTTCCAGCCCAAGAACGGCGCCAACACGCGCGCCACCTACACGCTCGACGTCTCCGGCTCCGGCACCGTCAAGGTCCTCAACGAGACGTGGACCGACGGCCGCCGCGGATACATCGAGGGCACCGCCTACCGCGCCGACCCCGCCAGCGACGAGGCCAAGCTCAAGGTCAAGTTCTACGTGCCCCCTTTCCTCCCCGTCTTCCCCGTCGTCGGCGACTACTGGGTGCTCCACGTCGACGACGCCTACCAGTACGCGCTCGTCGGGCAGCCATCCCGGAACTACCTCTGGGTACGCCAGATTCTAATAACTCCGTCCAATTGCAACCCATCGACGGAAAACCAATCTAATCTCTGTTCTTTGCGTCTCCGCCATGTTGTGCAGATCCTGTGCAGGCAGCCGCAGATGGACGAGGGCGTGTACAACGACCTGGTGGAGAGGGCCAAGGAGGAAGGCTATGACGTCAGCAAGCTCCGCAAGACGGCGCACCCGGACCCGCCGCCGGAGAGCCAGGATGCCCCCAAGGACGGCGGGATGTGGTGGATCAAGTCCCTATTTGGCAAGTAGTAGGTGTGATGCCAACCAGGCACAAAGAACGCCGCCCGTGGAGCCAAACAGCGGCTTGGTGTCACCATTTGCCGTGTACAGTTGGATCTTAGTATGTTCGTCGCTGCAGCCTGCAGGAAATGTGAAGATGTTCAAACGCTGTGTTTGCTCGGCCGTTTTGCTTGCTTTTGTTAACCGTAGAATGCTTTGCATAAGAGTTTGTAGGTGTGTTCTTGCCTGTGTTCTATGGAATAAGACTGTTGATAAGTGTTGTTTTTTCAACGGAATTGCTAATGCAGTATCGAAATTACCAATGTTCAGTTAACTATATTAGATTTGATGCTACTTTGAGAATTGTTTTTGACATTCATGTTACTTTGAGATTTGGGCTCTAAAGTTGTAGGGTATTGGTGCTCGCTTTTCAAGGACTCGTTTGAAAATGGGTGTGCTTTGTTTTCAAATTCGTTCATCTACATTATAAAGCATTGATCATTTTGTAATACTTACAGCATCTCCAGTCGTGTCCCCCAAACCGCGCCGGATCGAGCGTTTGGGGGACGTGTTTTATTCGTGCCGCGTTTGGGGGACGTCGCTCCCCAGCCGCGTCCCCCAAACGCCTCCCCAAATAAATATTGGATCCCCCAAATAAATATTGGTGCACGAAAATAAAGGTTTTCATTTAATTTTGATTATATATTACAAAGTTTGAATGAAAACGGCTAGCTTTCATCTAAACCTAGCCTACTGACCGCCATGCGGTGCGTTCGACGGCCCCGCCTCGGCGTTGCCTGCCCTCGGCCGCAGCTCTTGCTGCGCGCGCCGCTCTCCGTGTGTAGTGATAGGGAAAAGATGGCCGATCTTTCAATGAGAGTATGATAGCGTCGATTTGTTGATGGAGTTCGTGCTTGACGATCCGACTACACGTGCAAAGCTCGTGCGCCAATGCAATCGCTAGGACAATCTTCGGGAGTTACTGATCTTGCGGATGCACGATCAGCCCGACCGACGAGGGTCTTAATTCCTACCCGAAATCGAGAACAAGTAAGAACTAATGATGCAATCAGAATATTGCGGATATAGATGAAAGCTTTATTGAAAAAGGTGGGATTCCGAATAGTCGGTCTTGTTCTGGGCGTTGGCCTCAAAAGAAGTACACGAGAGTTGCAGCGATGGCTAACTTTTAATCTAATCAAAATCCGAGTCTAAACGTGACGGCTATGGAGGTATTTAAAGGAGGAAAAGGTGGGGTTTCGACCAGCCATACGTATGGTGGCCGAACCAAACCCTAGAAGGCCTTTCCCCCTTCAATACGGACTCTAAAAAGTGGCTTACTTAATTCTCACGAAAATGACATGGGCCTGGCCCAAAACTAAAGGTGACGCAGCACCATATTATGCTATGGACGAAATTATGAAGTGGAGAACTCTATACTTCGTACATGTCTTCATCTCTTCTTATGGTGGCTTCAAAGTCCTGAAATCTCCACTTGTGGCGTCATCTTCAATCCTCAAGTGCTTGCTGCCATCTCCTCCATGTGTGATCATGCTTCCAATGCTTGTCCTCCTCATCCATGCTAGGTCCATCATTCCTAAGAGTAACAAACATATCTGATTTAGGCAGCATCATATTCTCATGTATATGAGGAATAGTTCCAAGAAACGAAAGTACCTGATAGTTAAGTTGTTTGGCACGAGCTCGAGTGATTGGTCCTTGTATTTGTGTGGCTGTAGGTACAGCGGTTGTATCAATAGATGGGATGTCCTCATCATGCCCCCCTCTTGAATTGAAGTCGTCCTCGACGCAAGCTCATCTTCTTCACCAAAGTAAGGCTTCAAATCTGCAATGTTAAATGTAGGACTTACCGGACCCAATTCCGCGGAAGCTCAAGTTTATATGCATTATCATTTATTTTCTCTAATACCTTAAAAGGACCAGCGGCACGGGGCATTAACTTAGACTTGCGCAATGCATGAAAACGGTCTTTGCGCAAATGCAACCAAACAAGATCACCAACATCAAACACAACATGCTTTCTTCCTCTATCCCCAGCAATTTTATACTTAGCATTCATGCGTTCGATGTTGTCTTTAGTAGTCTCATGCAATTTTAATATCAATTCAGCACGTTGTGTAGCATCCAAATCATTTTGCACCGAAGATGGTAAAGGCAATAAATCAATAGGTGCATGTGGAAAAAAACCGTACACAATCTCAAAAGGGCACATCTTAGTGGTAGAATGCAGCGAACTATTGTAAGCAAATTCAATATGAGGTAAACATTCTTCCCACAATTTTAAGTTCTTCTTCAAAACAGCCCGCAGCATAGTAGACAATGTTCTATTTACTACTTCAGTTTGTCCATCAGTGTGGGGATGACATGTAGTACTAAACAGTAATTTAGTCCCCAACTTAGCCCATAAACATCTCCAAAAGTGGCTAAGAAACTTAGTATCACGATCAGAAATAATAGTATTTGGCACACCATGTAAACGCACAATTTCGCGAAAGAACAAATCAGCAACATGTGTAGCATCATCAGTTTTGTGACATGGAATGAAGTGTGCCATCTTAGAAAATCTATCCATAACAACAAAGATACTATCCCTCCCCTTCTGTGTACGAGACAAACCTAAAACGAAATCCATAGAAATATCCTCCCAAGGCACACTAGGAACAGGAAGAGGCATATATAAACCATGTGGATTAAGTCGAGACTTAGCTTTTTGACATGTAGTGCAGCGTGCCACAAATCTCTCAACATCTCGACGCATACGTGGCCAAAAGAAGTGTGCAGCAAGTACATCCTCCGGCTTCTTCACACCAAAGTGACCCATCAATCCTCCTCCATGCGCCTCCTGCAACAACAAAAGACGAACGGAACTATCTGGGATGCATAGCTTGTTAGCACGGAACACAAATTCATCATTGAGGACGAATTTGTTCCATGTTCTACCATCTTTACAATTCAGCAACACATCTTTAAAATCAGCATCATGCAAGTATTGTTCCTTTATGGTTTCTAAACCAAAAATCTTGAAGTCAAGTTGAGATAGCATAGTATAACGGCGCGACAAAGCATCAGCAATAACATTATCTTTACCCTTTTTGTGTTTGATAACATAAGGAAAAGACTCAATAAACTCAACCCACTTTGCATGGCGACGATTCAACTTAGCTTGACTACGAATATGCTTCAAAGATTCATGATCAGAATGTATAACAAATTCTTTAGGCCATAAATAATGTTGCCAAGTTTCTAATGTCCGAACCAGCGCATATAATTCTTTATCATAAGTAGAATAGTTCAGACTAGGCCCACTCAATTTTTCACTAAAATATGCAACGAGTTTGCCCTCTTGTAATAACACACCTCCCAAACCAATTCCACTAGCATCACATTCAAGCTCAAAAGTCTTATTGAAATCAGGAAGTTGGAGTAATGGAGCATGTGTTAAATTATCTTTCAGAATCATGAAGGCTTCTTGTTGTGCATCGCCCCACAAAAAGGGCACATCCTTCTTTGTAAGCTCATTCAGCGGCGCAGCAATGGATCCAAAATCTTTCACAAAGCGCCTATAGAAACCAGCGAGGCCAAGAAAACTCCTCACTTGTGTGATCGTCTTTGGCAGCGGCCAACTCTCAATTGCCTCAATCTTGGCTGGATCAACTTCAATTCCCTGCGCAGTAACAACATAGCCAAGAAACGCAACTCGATTGGTGCAAAAGGTGCACTTCTCAAGATTACCATACAAACGTGCATCACGTAAAGCATTGAAAACAGCACGTAAATGATCCAAATGATCCTCTAAAGATTTGCTATAAATCAGAATATCATCAAAGTATACCACCACAAAACGACCAATAAAAGCACGTAAAACTTTGTTCATCAGTCTCATGAAAGTACTAGGTGCATTAGTTAAACCAAAAGGCATTACTAACCACTCATATAAACCGAACTTAGTTTTAAACGTTGTTTTCCATTCATCTCCTAATTGCATACGAATCTGGTGGTAACCACTACGCAAATCAACTTTAGAGAACATAATAGAACCACTCAACTCATCAAGCATATCATCCAAACGTGGTATAGGGTGACGGTATCGAATGGTAATATTATTAATAGCTCTACAATCAGTACACATGCGCGAAGAACCATCTTTCTTAGGTACCAAAATAATATGAACAACACATGGACTAAGAGACTCACGAATGTAACCTTTATCTTGGAGAACCTGAATTTGTCGCTGAATCTCTTTCGTCTCTTCGAGATTGGTACGATATGGCGCACGGTTGGGCAGCGAAGCACCTGGAATCAAGTCAATCTGGTGTTCTATCCCACGGATAGGTGGTAGTCCAGGTGGTACATCTTGTGGAAACACATCAATGAATTCCTGCAAAAGGTTAGCAACCGCAGGTGCCAAAGAAGGAGGCATATCCTCAAATGAAAACAGAACTTCTTTGCAAATAATAGCATAGCATTGAGTAGTGTTCACATCAAGTTCAGCAATATCAGATTTGCTAGCAAGCAAACAAGGATTTTTCAAACGAATTTCAGTAGCATGGTTTGAATCAGATTTAGTATTAGTCTTATGTGGCACAAAATCTGCAGCAACAATCTGATTCTCACTCTTATGTTTCTCCTCGTTTTTTACTCTACTAGCTCTAGCAAGATCATCTTTTACTATTTGTTCAGGAGTCATAGGTTTGAGACCAATTTTCTTTCCATCGTGCGTAAGAGAATACTGATTAGTTCTACCATTATGAACAGATTCTCTATCAAATTGCCAAGGTCTACCAAGTAACAAAAAACAAGCTTGCATAGGTACAACATCACAATCAACAAAATCAGAATATGTACCAATTGTAAAATGCACACGTGTAGTTCTTGTTACCTCGAGCTTACGAGAGCTCTCAAACCATTGAATGTAGTATGGATGTGTGCGTTGTCTCGTAGGAGAGAAAGCTTCTCCACCATGTGAACGCTAGCCAGATTATTGCAGCTCCCTCCATCAATGATGATCCTTATAGCTCGCTCTTTTACAACGCCTCTTGTTTGAAACAGATTGTGGCGTTGATCATGCTCAGCTTTACTCAATTGCACGCTCAACACACGCTGTGCAACTAAGCTCATGTACTGATCAGCAGTGTCAGCTTCCATTACCTCCATCTCTCTCTCAGAATCAGAATTGGCACCATCACGTGCAGCAATAAGGGCCAATGTATCTTCATCAAAGTCACTTGCAGAATCATATTCTCCATCTTCACGCACCAACATCACATGCTTGGTTCTGCATTCCCTCTCTATGTGTCCAAATCCCAAGCATTTGCGACATTGTATGTCGCGCGTCTTCCCCGTGGAGGCCATCGAAGAGGAACTCCGAGGAGGACCAGTAGATGGTGGTGGCGTAGCAGCAGGTGGTGCTCGTGATGCAGGCGCGGTGTACTTGGAGGTAGTAGGAGCTGGTGCAGTACCACGAGATGGTGGCGCTGATTGTCGCGGAGACCACGACGATGTACGACCTGCAGAAATATTAGCTCTTCTCCATGGTGGTTGACGATCCTGCACTTCACGTTCAGCTTTGCAAGCAAGATGAAACAAGCGAGTAATAGTGTTGTACTCCTTATAATCTAAAATATGCTGAATCTCTTTATTCAAACCACCAAAGTCTTCTACAGAATTTTTTCCTTGTTCTAAGCGAGACAATTTTTTCAGCAAATCACGTTGATAATGTGGAGGAACAAAACGAGTACGCATAGCAAGTTTTAACCCAACCCATGTAGCAGGAATATTTGCTGCATGTGTTCTACAATATTCAGACCACCAAATAGATGCAAAATCTGTGAACTCACAAGTAGCAGCACTAACACGCAAGTGATCAGGGTATTTTAAACATGCAAAGCGTTGTTCTACTTCCAATTCCCATGTAAGATATGCATCAGGATTATATCGACCCTCAAATGGCGGAATATTCAGTTTCAGTTTAGCAACATGATCATCATCATTACGTACCGGGCGTGGAGGTGGTCGAGCGTTGCGGTTCAGCTGCCGTGGACGACCAGGTGTAGGTTGTTGGACTTCCTCGCCGTCCAGTATGTTCTCATCTACCTGCTCGTCCGCGTCTCCTTCAGAATATTCGTAGCCTTCATCAGAAGGCGCGTCATGTGCGGCTGCTGCAGCAGGAGCGGTACCCGCAGGAACGTCCGCACGAGGAACGCGGCGTGCGCGGCGTTGCACGTTGGGGCGAGGCGGCGGTAACCGAGTCAAAAGCTCCTGGAACTTGGCGTCGAGCTTGGAGTTGAAAGCTGCCTCGAGGCCATCCAGCTTGTCCAGCGCGTCGGTGAGTTTGGCATCCACGTCACCAATGCGCGCATCGGTGTCGCGTGCATGCCCGCCCAAAAGGTGGGTGAAGTGAGCATGTAACTGCTCAGACATCATCTTGGCCGGGTCAACAGCGGCCGGATCAACTAGTCCTGACATGGTGAGTACAGACAAAAGCACAAATGTATATGCCTACAAAACTACGGAATATGGTGGTTCACGCGCAATTCGTCAAGCAAAATACAGAGCTCTTACAAGTTCTTACCAAACAGGAGGAAGGCGATGTAACAACCAGCAAGGATCAGCGTCTCCAAAGATTTCCAAAGCGATTACCAGGTGTCGACACAAAGCACGTGGAGACAATATGTGGAGCTGTAGGATGGCTTATAGATGGGAGCAACACAGCAATTGTCAAAACAGCGATGCAGTATTGAAAATATGCTCAACAACGGTACTGTGCTGGTCCTAGGCTAGAACGTACTAGAGATGCGAGCCTAGAACACTAGCGAGGTCACGGCGCGGCACACAAGCAACTAGCAGCGATGAGGTGGTGATGAGGTGGCGACGCGAGGTGCGAAAAATCACTATGATGGAAAGTGTCTCCAACTGATCCCCAAGGTCTAAAAACAGTATAGCCTCAGAAAAATTTTTGTCGAAATTTCGGAGGTGCTCCGGAAAGCGCGCAGGCGCCAAAAAAATGTCGCTATAACGGCCAGTGGCGAAAAGTGATCGCCAAAGTGAAAAACCAATGTAGCCAGAAAAAAATTTCCGAAGCGTTTCCAGACTTTTTTTTGCTCTCCTTCCAATTCTTTACTGGCGGCCGAAACTTATCTCACGGAAATTTTTCTGCAGCGCAAGATAATTTTTTTTTTTGCTCTCCTTCCAATTCTTTACTGGCGGTCGAAACTTATCTCACGGAAATTTTTCTACAGCGCAGGATGATATTAGAAGGTAACAACTAGGTAGGAAAAGCAATAAAACCTAATTCTACTCGGACTCTGTCACGGCAGAGAAACAACACGAATCTGTGTCGCCGTAGGGAACGGGGTATATGGTGGATACGGATGTATGTGGCAGGGTGTATATGGAAGTGGCGGAAGTATATGGCAGGGTGTATATGGCAGTGGCGGAAGTATATGGCAGGGTGTATATGGCAGTGGCGGAAGTATATGGCAGGGTGTATATGGCAGTGGCGGAAGTATATGGTGGTGGTGGTGGCGGTGATCTGCGTATGGTGCGAGTGGCGGCGGCGGCGTGACTAATATGACCAGAACTCGAAACTCTAAAGGAACTAGACGCTAAGACCAGCAACTCGACACGAAGATGCAGACACAAATTCAACTATGCAAAACTGAAAAGACAATGCAAGGCGTGGCAGGGGTTTATGGGACTATGATCTAAAAACCCTAACATTATTTTTGGCTTTTTCGTGGTTTATGGGTATGATGGCAGATGCAATCTACACTAGGAAAACAGTAAAATCTCACCGAGCAACCTGAAATCTGATACCACTTGATAGGGCAAAGGTGGCCGATCTTTCGATGAGAGTATGATAGCGTCGATTTGTTGATGGAGTTCGTGCTTGACGATCCGACTACACGTGCAAAGCTCGTGCGCCAATGCAATCGCTAGGACAATCTCCGGGAGTTACTGATCTTGCGGATGCACGATCAGCCTGACCAGCGAGGGTCTTAATTCCTACATGAAATCGAGAACAAGTAAGAACTAATGATGCAATCAGAATATTGCGGATATAGATGAAAGCTTTATTGAAAAAGGTGGGATTCCGAATAGTCGGTCTTGTTTTGGGCGTTAGCCTCAAAAGAAGTACACGAGAGTTGCAGCGATGGCTAACTTTTAATCTAATCAAAATCCGAGTCTAAACGTGACGGCTATGGGGGTATTTAAAGGAGGAAAAGGTGGGGTTTCGACCAGCCATACGTATGGTGGCCGAACCAAACCCTAGAAGGCCTTTCCCCCTTCAATACGGACTCTAAAAGTGGCTGACTTAATTCCTGCGAAAATGACATGGGCCTGGCCCAAAACTAAAGGTGACGCAGCACCATATTATGCTATGGACGAAATTATGAAGTGGAGAACTCTATATTTCGTCCATGTCTTCATCTCTTCTTATGGTGGCTTCAAAGTCCTGAAATCTCCACTTGTGGCGTCATCTTCAATCCTCAAGTGCTTGCTGCCATCTCCTCCATGTGTGATCATGCTCCAATGCTTGTCCTCCTCATCCATGCTAGGTCCATCATTCCTAAGAGTAACAAACATATCTGATTTAGGCAGCATCATATTCTCATGTATATGAGGAATAGTTCCAAGAAACGAAAGTACCTGATAGTTAAGTTGTTTGGCACGAGCTCGAGTGATTGGTCCTTGTATTTGTGTGGCTGTAGGTACGGCGGTTGTATCAATAGATGGGATGTCCTCATCATGTAGGGCGGTGGCCAGACGCCGCTGCTCCAGCACCGCGTCGACGTCCGCACTCCTAATGAGGACATCCCATCTCTTGATACAACCGCTGTACCTACAGCCACACAAATACAAGGACCAATCACTCGAGCTCGTGCCAAACAACTTAACTATCAGGTACTTTCATTTCTTGGAACTATTTCTCACATACATGAGAATATGATGCTGCCTAAATCAGATATGTTTGTTACTCTTAGGAATGATGGACCAAGCATGGATGAGGAGGACAAGCATTGGAGCATGATCACACATGGAGGAGATGGCAGCAAGCATTTGAGGATTGAAGATGATGTCGCAAGTGGAGATTTCAGAACTTTGAAGCCACCATAAGAAGAGATGAAGACATGGACGAAATATAGAGTTTACCACTTCATAATTTCGTCCATAGCATAATATGGTACTGCGTCACCTTTAGTTTTGGGCCATGCCCATGTCATTTTCGCAGGAATTAAGTCAGCCACTTTTTAGAGTCCGTATTGAAGGGGGAAAGGCCTTCTAGGGTTTGTTTCGGCCACCATACGTATGGCTGGCCGAAACCGCACCTTTTCCTCCTTTAAATACCCCTATAGCCGTCACGTTTAGACTCGGATTTTGATTAGATTAAAAGTTAGCCATCGCTGCAACTCTCGTGTACTTCTTTTGAGGCCAACGCCCAGAACAAGACCGACTATTCGGAATCCCACCTTTTTCAATAAAGCTTTCATCTTTCATCCGCAATATTCTGATTGCATCATTAGTTCTTACTTGTTCTCGATTTCAAGTAAGAATTAAGACCCTCGCTGGTCAGGCTGATCGCGCATCCGCAAGATCAGTAACTCCCGGAGATTGTCCTAACGATTGCACTGGCGCACGAGCTTTGCACGTGTAGTCGGATCGTCAAGCACGAACTCCACCAACAAATCGATCTATCCACGTCTCATCGAAAGATCGGCCACCTTTGCCCTATCAAGTGATATCAGATTTCAGGTTGCTCGGTGAGATTTTACTGTTTTCCTAGTGTAGATTGCATCTGCCATCATACCCATAAACCACGAAAAAGCCAACAAAAAAATACAGTTAGGGTTTAGATCATATCGTCCCATAAACCCCCTACCACGCCTTGTATTGTCTTTTCAGTTTTGCATAGTTGAATTTGTGTCTGCATCTTCGTGTCGAGTTGCTGGTCTTAGCGTCTAGTTCTTTTAGAGTTTCGAGTTCTGGTCATATTAGTCACGCCGCCGCCGCTCGCTCGCACCATACGCAGACCACTGTCATATACATCCACCATATACTTCCGCTACTGTCATATACACCCATCATATACTTCCGCCACTACCATATACACCCACCATATACTCCCGCCACTTCCATATACACCCACCAGATCGTTTCCGCCACAGACATATACATCTTCCAGATACCCGCTTCCTACCGCGACACAGATTCGTGTTGTTTCTTTGCCGCGACAGTCCGTGTAGAATTAGGTTTTATTGTTTTCCTTAATAGTTGTTGCCTTCTAATTTCATCCTGCGCAGCAGAAAAATTTCCGTGAGATAAGTTTCGGCCGCCAGTAAAGAATTGGAAGGAGAGCAAAAAAGTCTGGAAACGCCTCCGAAAATTTTTTATGGCTACATTGGTTTTTGACCTTGGCGATCACTTTTCGCCACTGGCCGTTATAGCGATATTTTTTTGGCGCCTGCGCGCTTTCCGGAGCACCTCCGAAATTTCGACAAAAATTTTCTGAGGCTATACTGTTTTTAGACCTTGGGGATCAGTTTGAGATACTTGCCATCATAGTGATTTTTCGCACCTCGCGTCGCCACATCATCGCCACCTCATCGCTGCTAGTTGCTTGTGTGCCGCGTCCTGGCCTCACTAGTGTTCTAGGCTCGCGTCTCTAGTACGGTCTAGCCTAGGACTAGCACAGTACCGTTGTTGAGCATACTTTCAATATTGCATTGCTGTTTTGACAATTGTTGTTTTGCTACCATATTAATATTAGCCTGCCTACAGCTCTACATATTGTCTCCACGTGCACTGTGTCGACACCTGGTAATCGCTTTGGCAATCTTTGGAGACGCTGATCCTTGTTGGTTGTTGTATCACCTTCCTCTTGTTTGGTAAGAACCTGTAAGAGCTTTGTATTTTGCTTGACGAATTGCGCGTGAACCACCATATTCCGTAGTTTGTAGGCATATACATTTGTGCTTTTTGTGTACTAACCATGTCAGGACCTGTTGATCCGGCCGCTGTTGACCCGGCCAAGATGACTAGTGAGGCGCTGCATGCTCACTTCACCCACCTTTTGGGCGGGCATGCACGCGACACTGATGCGCGCATTGGTGACGTGGATGCCAAACTCACCGACGCGCTGGACAAGCTGGATGGCCTCGAGGCAGCTTTCAACTCCAAGCTCGATGCCAAGTTCCAGTAGCTTTTGACTCGGTTGCCGCCACCTCGCGACAACGTGCGACGACGCGCACGCCGCGTTCCTCGTGCGGATGTGCCTGCGGGTACCGCTCCTGCTGCAGCAGCCGCACCTGACGCGCCTTCTGATGAGGGATACGAAGACTATGAAGGGGACACGGACGAGCAGGTCGAGGAGAACGTGCTGGACGGCGAGGAAGTCGAACAACCTGCACCGGGTCATCCACGACAACTGAACCGCAACGCTCGTCCACCTCCATGCCCGGTACGTAATGATGATGATCATGTTGCTAAGCTAAAACTGAATATTCCGCCATTCGAGGGTAGATATAATCATGATGCATATCTTACAAGGGAATTGGAGGTAGAAAAACGCTTTGCATGTTTAAAATACCATGATCACTTGCGTGTTAGTGCTGCTACTTGTGAGTTAAAAGATTTTGCTTCTATTTGGTGGTCTGAATATTGTAGAGCACATCCAGCAAATATTCCTGCTACTTGGGTTGGTTTGAAACTTGCTATGCGTACTCGTTTTGTTCCTCCACATTATCAACATGATTTGCTAAAAAAATTGTCTCGCTTAGAACAAGGAATTTTTTTTGTAGAAGACTATTATCAAGAATTGCAAACTGGCATGATTCGCTGTGATATTGTAGAGGATAATGAGGCTATGCTTGCACGTTTCTTTGGTGGTTTGAATAAAGAGATTCCGCATATTTTAGATTATAAGGAGTACAACACTATTACTCGCTTGTTTCATCTTGCTTGCAAAGCTGAACGTGAAGTGCAGGATCGTCAACCACCATGGACAAGAGCTAATATTTCTGCAGGTCGTACATCGTCGTGGTCTCCGCGACAATCAGCGCCACCATCTTGTGGTACTGCACCAGCTCCTACTACCTCCAAGTACACCGCGCCTGCATCACGAGCACCACCTGCTGCTACGCCACCACCATCTGCTGGTCCTCCTCGGAGTTCCTCTTCGATGGCCTCCACGGGGAAGACGCGGGACATACAATGTCGCAAATGCTTGGGATTTGGACACATAGAGAGGGAATGCAGAACCAAGCATGTGATGTTGGTGCGTGAAGATGGCGAATATGATTCTGCAAGTGACTTTGATGAAGATACATTGGCCCTTATTGCTGCACGTGATGGTGCCAATTCTGATTCCGAGAGAGATGGAGGTAATGGAAGCCGACACGCTGCGATCGGTACATGAGCTTAGTTGCACGGCGTGTGTTGAGCGTGCAATTGAGTAAAGCTGAGCATGATCAACGCCACAATCTGTTTCAAACAAGAGGCGTTGTAAAAGAGCGAGCTATAAGGATCATCATTGATGGAGGGAGCTGCAATAATCTGGCTAGCGTTCACATGGTGGAGAAGCTTTCTCTCCCTACGAGACAACGCACACATCCATACTACATTCAATGGTTTGAGAGCTCTCGTAAGCTCGAGGTAACAAGAACTACACGTGTGCATTTTACAATTGGTACATATTCTGATTTTGTTGATTGTGATGTTGTACCTATGCAAGCTTGTTTTTTGTTACTTGGTAGACCTTGGAAATTTTATACAGAATCTGTTCATAATGGTAGAACTAATCAGTATTCTCTTATGCATGATGGAAAGAAAATTGGTCTCAAACCTATGACTCCTGAACAAATAGTAAAACATGATCTTGCTAGAGCTAGTAGAGTAAACAACGAGGAGAAACATAAGAGTGAAAATCAGATTGTTGCTGCAGATTTTGTGCCACATAAGACTAATACTAACTCTGATTCAAACCATGCTACTGAAATTCGTTTGAAAAATCCTTGTTTGCTTGCTAGCAAATCTGATATTGCTGATCTTGATGTGAACACTACTCAATGCTATGCTATTATTTGCAAAGAAGTTCTGTTTTCATTTGAGGATATGCCTCCTTCTTTGCCACCTGCGGTTGCTAACCTTTTGCAGGAATTCATTGATGTGTTCCCACAAGATGTTCCACCTGGATTACCACCTATTCGTGGGATAGAACACCAGATTGACTTGATTCCAGGAGCTTCGCTTCCCAAACGTGCACCATACCGTATCAATCCTGAAGAGACGAAAGCGATTCAGCGACAAATTCAGGTTCTCCAAGATAAAGGTTACATTTGTGAGTCTCTTAGCCCATGTGTTGTTCCTATTATATTGGTACCTAAGAAGGATGGTTTTTCACGCATGTGTACTGATTGTAGAGCTATTAATAATATTACCATTCGATACCGTCATCCTATACCTCGTTTAGATGATATGCTTGATGAATTGAGTGGTTCTATTATGTTCTCTAAAGTTGATTTGCGTAGTGGTTACCACCAGATTCGTATGCAATTAGGAGATGAATGCAAAAACAGCGTTTAAAACTAAGTTCGGTTTATATGAGTGGTTAGTAATGCCTTTTGGTTTAACTAGTGCACCTAGTACTTTCATGAGACTGATGAACGAAGTTTTACGTGCTTTTATTGGACGTTTTGTGGTGGTATACTTTGATGATATTCTGATTTATAGCAAATCTTTGGAGGATCATTTGGATCATTTACGTGCTGTTTTCAATGCTTTACGTGATGCACGTTTGTATGGTAATCTTGAGAAGTGCACCTTTTGCACCAATCGAGTTGCGTTTCTTGGCTATGTTGTTACTGCGCAGGGAATTGAAGTTGATCCAACCAAGATTGAGGCAATTGAGAGTTGGCCACAGCCAAAGACGGTCATGCAAGTGAGGAGTTTTCTTGGCCTCGCTGGTTTCTATAGGCACTTTGTGAAAGATTTTGGATCCATTGCTGCGCCGCTGAATGAGCTTACAAAAAAGGATGTGCCCTTTGTGTGGGGTGATGCACAACAAGACGCCTTCATGATTCTGAAAGATAAGTTAACACATGCTCCATTACTCCAACTTCCTGATTTTAATAAGACTTTTGAGCTTGAATGTGATGCTAGTGGAATTGGTTTGGGAGGTGTGTTATTACAAGAGGGCAAACATGTTGCATATTTTAGTGAAAAATTGAGTGGGCCTAGTCTGAACTATTCTACTTATGATAAAGAATTCTATGCGCTGGTTCGGACATTAGAAACTTGGCATGGCCTAAAGAATTTGTTATATATTCTGATCATGAATCTTTGAAGCATATTCGTAGTCAAGCTAAGTTGAATCGTCGCCATGCAAAGTGGGTTGAGTTTATTGAGTCTTTTCCTTATGTTATCAAACACAAAAAGGGTAAAGATAATGTTATTGCTGATGCTTTGTCGCGCCGTTATACTATGCTATCTCAACTTGACTTCAAGATTTTTGGATTAGAAACTATAAAGGAACAATACTTGCATGATGCTGATTTTAAAGATGTGTTGCTGAATTGTAAAGATGGTAGAACATGGAACAAATTTGTCCTCAATGATGGATTTGTGTTCCGTGCTAACAAGCTATGCATCTCAGATAGTTCCGTTCGTCTTTTGTTGTTGCAGGAGGCGCATGGAGGAGGATTGATGGGTCACTTTGGTGTGAAGAAGACGGAGGATGTACTTGCTGCACACTTCTTTTGGCCCGTATGCGTCGAGATGTTGAGAGATTTGTGGCACGCTGCACTACATGTCAAAAAGCTAAGTCTCGACTTAATCCACATGGTTTATATATGCCTCTTCCTGTTCCTAGTTTACCTTGGGAGGATATTTCTATGGATTTCGTTTTGGGTTTTGACATAGGCATCCCCAATGGGCCTGCCGAAGATGGTACCCGGGGTTTACTGAAGACCCACGACCCGAAGGATAAGAAGAATCGGAAGCCCAAATTATTATTAAGGAAAGCTAGAGTTGTATTAGGAAGCAATACTTGTAATCTTGCGGGACGAGTTGGGAACCCTCCCGGACTCTGTAACTTGTGTATTATGAATCCCTCGGCTCCGCCTCCTATATAAGGGGGAGTCGAGGGACAAAGAAAGCATCGAATCATTGTCTCACAAACCCTAGTTTTCATATCGTCGAGTACTTTTCGGCTGAAACCTTCGAGATCTACTTGCCCTCTACATCCAACGAAACCCTAGTCTACAACTCGTAGACATTGACAAGTTAATACCTTGTCAATTGGTGCCGTCTGTGGGATCTAGAGGCGACAAGGAGCTGATCTCGATGGCACGTTCAAGATCGTCGACTTCGTCGGTAGCAAGCAACACCATGGACAGAGGTAAACAGATCGAAACTGGTCTCGTTGATTTTGTTCCTCACCCGCCCTCCCGTTTGGATGCATATGCGTATCTGGAGAAGCCCATGGAGATGACGTTCGGAAAGTTCCACTTCCGCGTCGAGAAAGAAGGAGCGTATCGTCTCGAAATTCCGATCTCGTCGGGATTATCGGCGGTCGATTCTGATCTTTCAAGTTCAACATCGTCAATCGAGTCAGGCGACGAGGAAACTTCATCGCCACGCTTCATTAGCACCAGAGAAAGCGAAAAGCTCGCCAAGATCTTCAGCGACATGTCCTTCGAGTCATCTGCGGACTCCGATATAAGCGATGACTCGAGTAGCATCGACTGACTTCAACTTCATCGACGGATCCACTACCGTTGGCAAGGTCTTCACCAATCTCTATGATGGTGTCACCAAACCCAGCAAGGTTCAGAATTCAAAATATCATCAGATTTATGCCATTGGAGAAACAAGTCGCGATCAGGAGGAGACATCAGAGGCTTTCGACGAATTGGGAAATCCATATGTCGATCCCTCTGACCTAAGGCGAGGTTTGGGCAATAAATATGTCGGGCCTACACCACGTGTTAGGGTTCAACTTCCACAAGCAGCATGGGATAGAGCCACAAGAGCTATGGATGGTTAAGAACCAATGGCGACAACCACTACGACGGAAGAATTGCAAGCATACCAATATAGGCTCGCCCGAGCTGGAAGAGAATTGGAAAAACAGGCAGATGCTCTGAACAGAAGAAGGGAAGCAGCTTCTGCGTCAAGCAGGCGAAGGGCTGAACTAAGCGGAAATTCAAGGACCTCGGGAGATAGTCATAGAGAAGCTCGAAGGAGAGCAAGATCTCGGCTACAAAATATACCTGAAGCAGAAAGAGTGACTTTAATTCAAAACCTCGATATGTCTTTTATGTCAATCGACACGAGGGGGAATATTATTCCAAAAACACCAGAAGCAGGATACATGGCAACGCAATATTTCATCCTAGCGTCCAAGCCACCTCCCGGAGATCCAAGAGAAGCGTTGTATAACATGGCCATGGCAGGATGTGGAGCCATGGGAGCAGCGTTCGCAGCTACACCTCCCGAAGGAACTGCAAGGCAAAATAGTCCGTGACCTACTGCAGCAGTGCAAGATCCACCGAGAGCAAGTGGAGTCAGAGACACAGCAACTCAGGCCAGGGTGGATAGAGCGCGACAAGATAGAAGGGAACATCGGCATTCACCGGAAGTTGCTGAAGAAGATATGTGTGGACTCCCGTGTTTTACGAGACGAATTCGAAAAACTCGAGTCCCGTCAGGATTTAAGTTACCCGATAGTTTCAAGAAATTCGATGGCCTGCAAGATCCCGAGGATTGGCTAGTCGACTACCTTGAGACGGTGAAATTGATAGGTGGAACCAGAGCAACAGCCATGCAGAGCATTCAAATACACCTGAGCGGAGCCGCAAGATCTTGGATAAAGAAGCTTCCTCCGGGATCCATCGACAGCTGGGACAGTTTCGAGGAGGTGTTCGTCATGAACTTCCGATCAACCTGCAAAAAACCGGCATCACTAGAAGAGTTGAGATCGTGCCGACAAAAGCATGATGAATCAATGAGAAAATACATCCAAAGGTGGAACATCATCAAAAACTCGGCAGAGAATATATCTGACGAGAGAGCAATAGATGTGTTTGTGGCAGGAATTCGGCGAGGAGATTTTGTCGAAGACTTGGGGAGCACTAACCCAAGGACAGTGTCAGCATTGATGGAGATAGCAAACAGATGGGCAGACGGAGAAGATGCTGTTCACAATAAGCAACACAGGTCACCAGAGGAGGACCGTAGTCGAAACTTTCAAAATAGAAGATGATTTCCTCGACAATTCTCGAGTTACGATGCTCTTGGCCAAATATCGGCTGGGTTTCGGGGAAACAGTGGAGGAAACAATAGAGATGAATATCAAAGAAGTAACGAGCAGCGAGGCGACAATAGAGATGACTCTCAGAATAACAGGCAAAATAGCGGGTCAAGGTTTCAGAGATCTTTTGTAACTCCCGAAGATATGATGAACGGGCCATGCCAGATGCATTTTTATCTCGACAACAATGGGAAAAGGCAGTCAGGACATCTGCAGAAGGACTGTCGCAATTTTCAAGCAATGCTGCAGGTTGCAGGGATAGCCAATGCTCAAGCAACAAGTAGAAACCCCCAGGGGCCCAGGAGTGAGGTCCACCTACCACCTCCTCCCGCGATCACGGACGAAAATCGACACCAGCTCAGAATAGCGGCAGCAACACACCCACCTCCATATGTTGATCCTAACTCCAATGGCGCGGTCTCGATGATTCAGAAAGCTAGGCCATCTAATAGGGCTCAGAAGGTAATCTCGTGGCAAGTGTTCATGGCAGAGAAGATGCCTCCACCAACGATAGAATACCTAAATTGGTCGGGAAAGGACATTGGCTTCACAATTGCTGATCACCCGCAGCAAGTTTCTCGACCAGGACAGTCAGCACTTATCTTACCAGCGGTGATCGCGGGATTCGATGTATCTCGAGTTTTCATAGATGGATGCAGCAGTTTAAACCTTATGTATGCAGATACACTAAGGAAGATGAACATATCCCTGGCAAATCTAAAACCAACTAACACGCGTTTCCATGGAATCACACCAGAGAAGCCGAGTTATCCGTTGGGAAGGATCAATCTCGACGTTCAGTTTGGGACTCGAGAAAACTACAGGATAGAAAGGTTGGAGTTCGAAGTTGTGGATTTCCCGTCGCAGTATCACGCCTTGTTGGGACGGCCAGCATATGCCAGGTTTATGGCAGTGCCACATTACACATACTTGTTATGGAGGTTACCTGGACCTAAGGGACCAATTACAGTCAAAGGAAGCTTCACGCTAGCCGATAAATGTGACAAGGATTTTCATCGACTATCAGAAACTTTCGGGATGCAAGCAGAGTACATGGCGTCAAGGCTTACGACTGATTATGATGTGCTGCCAAATGTAGGGAGACCTAACAAGGAACCAACCTTCAACACTACAAAAGATTCCAAGGAGGTGCAGATCCACCCGACAGATCCGAAAAAAACGACGTCCATCGCGACAAACATGGACCTCGCATAGGAAAGCGCGCTCGTCGAGTTCCTCCGTGAGCACTGGAAAATCTTCGCATGGTGTACAGCTGACATGCCAGGAGTACCCAGGGAACTTGCCGAGCACCACCTAAACTTGGATCCAATAGCGAGACCAATCAAGCAACCTCTCGAGGCGTTTTCGGAGCCAAACCGCAAAGCTATGCTCGTCGAAATTGATCGACTAAGAGAAGCTGGTTTCATTAAGGAGCTGCATACAGAGGCCACATGGGTAGCAAACCCAGTGCTGGTCCCGAAGAAAAACACTAAAGTCCTTCGCATGTGTGTCAACTTTACGTGTCTCAACAAACACTGTCCAAAGGATCACTTTCCCCTCCCAAGGATCGATCAAATCATCGACTCCACGGCAGGATGTGAACGTCTTTCCTTCCTGGATGCATACTCTGGTTATAACCAGATCAGATTGAAAGAAGAGAATGAGGTTAAAACAGCGTTCATTACACCTTACGGCGTGTTCTGCTATAGAACAATGCCTTTTGGTCTGAAAAACGTGGGAGCAACATATCAGCGGATGATGCAGAAGTGCTTAGCAACACAAATTGGTAAAAACGTACAAGTATACATTGACGATGTCGTCATAACATCAAAAAAGGGGGCAACGTTAATCGAGGACTTGAAGGAAACCTTCGACAACCTCGACAAGTTTTGTCTCAAGCTGAATCCGACGAAGTGTTCTTTCGGCGTCCCTGCAGGAGAACTTCTCGGGTTCCTAGTCTCGGCAAGAGGGATTGAAGCTAATCCCGAAAAAATCCAAGCTATCATAACAATGAGGAAGCCAACAAAGTTGAAAGAAATACAACAGTTAACCGGGCGAGTCGCAACTTTAAGCAGATTCGTCGCCGAGTCGGGAGAAAAGGCGTTACCATTCTACGCCTTAATCAAACAAGGAGAGAAGTTCCAATGGAACGAAGAGGCAGATAGAGCCTTCGAGGATCTTAAACGCACAATTTCGACACCACCAATCTTGGCGGCGCCAAAAGAGAAGGAACCCCTCCTGTTATACATTGCGGCTACACCCCAAGTGGTCAGCACGGCGCTAGTTGTCGAAAGAGAAGAAGAAGGAAAACTCCATGGAGTGCAGAGACCGGTCTATTTCATCAGTGAAGTTTTATCGCCTTCAAAACAGCGGTACCCGCAGTACCAGAAGCTAGCATACGGAGTTTTAACAACCGCAAGAAAATTGCGGCACTATTTTTCGGCGCATCCGATAATAGTGGTCAACGAGGCGCCTCTATCCAATATACTAAACAATCCAGAAGCTACAGGTCGTGTCTCCCTTTGGGGAATAGAAATTTCTCCTCGGGACATCACGTATGAAAAAAGAAAAGCAATAAAATCGCAAATTCTGCCAGATTTCATCGCAGAGTGGATGGAGCTGCAAAATACAGGACCCCCGGATTTATCGAGAACCTGGACTATGAACTTCGACGGATCCAAGAGGTTAGAGGGAGCTGGAGCAGGCGTGATACTCATATCACCTGAAGGCGACAAATTAAAGTATGTCTTACGGATGACGTTCCCAAACGCGTCTAACAATGAGGCAGAATACGAAGCTCTTATACACGGGGTGAAGATGGCGAAAGCTTGTGGCGCAACTCGACTAAAAATCTTTGGCGACTCACAATTGGTGGCTCAACAAGTCATGAACCAATGTGATCCAGTCAATGATAGCATGGTGGCATACAAAGAAGTGTACAATGAGCTCGAGAAGTTATTTGATGGATGCGAGGTAAATCACATCAGCAGGCTCAGTAATGATGAAGCCGACGTTCTTGCAAACATTGGGTCGCAGTGTCTTGCGATTCCACCAGGTGTGTTCTGGGAGGAGATAACAGAGAGATCCACAAAGCCGAAGAAATCAAAGAAGAAGGAGAAGGATGAGAAATCCTCGGGGCTGCGAAAGAAACACTGGAAGAAGAAGAGGAACAGGATCTAGTACTGATGGTGCAAATTCCATGGATGCAGGCGTACATATCATATATCCTAAGGAAAACAATACCCGACGACCCAGTTGAAGCAAGGCGAGTTATTAGACGTTCCAAAGCGTTCACTGTGGTCAAAGGGGAGTTGTACAAGCGAAGTATTTCGGGTGTGTTACAAAGGTGCGTTACACCCGAAGAAGGAAGGATAATCATGAAGGACGTGCATGAAGGAATATGTGGACATCACGCGAGCAGTCGAGCCATTGCATCCAAGGTTTTCCGAGCTGGATTTTACTGGTTGACAGCAATCGAAGACGCGAAGGAGATAGTATGAACTTGTGACGCGTGCCAGAGATTTGGCGCGAAGCCTCACTCTCCGACGGCGGAGCTGATGCCAATACCATTGTCTTGGCCCTTTGCTCAATGGGGCCTCGATATGGTGGGAAAGTTACACAAGGCCTCGCCAGGAGGATACGAGTATATGCTCGTCGCTGTCGACAAATTCACCAAGTGGATAGAAGCAAAGCCGATAAATTCACCAGACGCAGCATCAGCAATAAAGTTCGTGAAAAGCATTGTTTTTCGATTTGGAGTACCTCATAGCATCGTCACGGACAATGGCAGTAACTTCACATCCAAAGAATTCAAGGCATACTGTGCAGAGGTGGGCATCAAATTGCACTTCGCGTCAGTTGCGCAACCGCAAACCAACGACCAAGTCGAGAAAGCCAATGGTATCATCTGCAATGGTATCAAGAAGCGCTTGTTAGGACCATTGGAAAAAGCTCGACATACTTTGCCAGAGGAGCTGCCAAGTGTGTTGTGGAGTATCCGAACAACACCAAACACGGCGACACAGGAGACTCTGTTTTTTCTGGTCCATGGAGCTGAGGCAGTATTGCCAATAGAGATAGAGCATGATTCTCCAAGAGTGACGGAGTATGATGAAGAAGCTTCTAGAAAAGCATTGGAAGACGATGTCGACGCATTGGACGAAGCCAGAGATGAAGTATTGTCACGGGTTACTAAGTACCAGCAAGACTTGAAAAATTACCACAGTCGACATTTGCGACCAAGATCCTTTCAGGTTGGAGACTTAGTTCTGCGACTCAATCAAAATAATACTGAAAAACTCGAGTCGCCATGGCTTGGCCCTTACATCGTCACAGAAGTAATCGAAGGAGGAGCGTACAGGATAAAGGACAAGAAGACGGGGGCTCCCGAGAAAAACCCCTGAAACGTGGCACAGCTAAGGCGTTTTTACGCCTAGAGTCGAAATATAGTCCTCCTTGTAAAAATACAATGTACTGAAACGCCCGCGAGTTTTCAGACGCACTCTTTTCCTTTTTCAGGGCAGCGAGTGGGGCTGGAAAAGGTTTTTAATGAGGGGGGCTCGCGGTGCTGCAATATAACAAAGATAGTGGAGATATATATCTTTTTCTTCGACAGGCTCGGGGGATTGTGACCAAGAGTTACAATATATATTACCGAATATTTCGCTTTGGTGCAAAACACCTCGCAAAATAAACGAAGATACAAAATAGCGATTAGCAAAAAAAAGACCCGGGGGCTTGTACCCGCAAATATAGTATACTCAATATAATTTAGTTGCCTTGGTTTAAACCTCGCATACACAATAAAGAAATTCACCACCGAAACACTCGGGGGCTTGACAAAAAATCAAGGAAAACATATCTAGTGGATTTACAATATAGATTATGTTTACAATATACAAGGAGCAATCATTAAGAAAAATCGACAAGACAAAGGAAAAATTATTAACGGCCGCCTAGTATGTTATCTATGGTTAGTCGTCCACTATTCGAAGTACGAGTACTATGTTCAGCATAGCTACCCTTCACGAAGAATTCAGCATCCATCCGAAGCAATTCATCCATCATATCTTCTGCTACAGGCTTCACCACATCATCAATTTTGTCAATATTCCTTTTCCTCTTCGCCATCTTGGCTAAGCACTTGGCAACAATTCGACTCATGTCTAACTTCGGATAGCAGATTTGTATCATAATCATAGCAAATCTCGTGCCAGCAGACATTTGAGCCCGTACAAATCCATGGATTCGAGGTGCATCTCGGAACTTATCCATCAGAGCAGGCAGGGTTTCTGGCATCTTGTTGCGCGGGAACAAGGCGATGTAAACTAAGGACAATGTTCTTGCACAGAAGTCGAGAAATTCACGGACCTGACCCGCACGATCTTGAAATCTGACGATTTGGTGGGTACGTTCAGGTGTAACCCAAAAGTTAGAACCATGTTCTGATGCAAGCCTGAGAAGCACACTGGATCGAGCTTCAACACGTTGATCTTCGGCAGCAGTATCCAAAAAAGAACCTGCTTTCAGCGGAGGAATAAGAGAGGAAAGAGAAACATGGGGAATAAAGATAAGTATGGTCAAGTGAACGAAGTATACCCGCCATATCCAAGCTGGAATCAGTCATTAGCTCAAGCATGTAATCCTCTCGTCGAGAAGCTTCGGCAGCTGCGGCACCTGCGTCTTCTTTTGTAGCTATAGCATCCTGGGCTTGTTGAAGCGCAATCTTTTCCTTCTCCAAGGATTTTCGAGATTGCTCCATTATTATAAGTGCCTGCTTCTTCATAGACTGGAGTTGTCGACGAAGTTCTGCCAAGTCTTGTGTTGAACCCCTACTCGAAGAATCTTCAGCAAATTCATCGTCGACAGGCGCTTTCTTCGAGTAGGATCAGATGGGAAAAGCAGTGGCAGGACGAGGAGTTGAAGTATAGTTGTCAAAAATCAACTGGAAATAAAAAATTCGACATCAATCATCAAGCAAAATAGATTTCCATTGATATTCGAAGTATTTACATAGCTATTACAAAAGGATGGTTCCTAGTGAACCAAGGGGACGGTTGTCGCAAAATCTACAACGGTAACAGCACCAAAAGAGAAAACAAAAGAGAAGGCAAAGGTGGTCTACTTGACCTCCGGCTTCGACGAACTTGGAGCGGGAGTTGGCTTGCATCCAAGGTAGGCGAGGATTTTCTTCGAATTTGGCTTGGCAGCCTTGATCAACGATTGCCACTTCTTCGTCTCCATCTCCGTCGTATCGCCAACTCTCGTCCAGTCGACATCTTGTTGGCTGTCAGTGACTAAGGCAATAGTGCCTTCGACGCCAACCTTCAAACCTTCTTGGCGAAGTTTGAGGCCAAGGTCTTCTTGAGAATTGAAGTGTTTGGCGATAGCAACAAAAAACGTGGGTTCTTCCTTCTTCGGGAAGAAATAAGGAAAAAGCCGTGACAGACCAGACCTGGCTTCAGAGAGACCTTCGCGCGCTTCATCCCCATGGATCTCAAGGAGAGAAAGCGCGTCGAGAAGGCAATCACCTTCAGGATTATCCAGTTCATAATCCTGCTGCATCCTCCCTAAAAAAAATAACAAGAAGCGTGTCAAGAAAAGGCAAGCAAGGACAAAGATGAGGACCCAAAGACATAGCAAGGATCTAAGTACTTACTAACAAAACGTCGACTCTGCGACTCCAGGCGAGTAAGGATTTCTTTCTCGCGAGTAGCCTGCTGAGCAATATTGTCGCTCAATGAAGTTTCCGCGTCATGAAGTCTTTTTCAAAGACCTTCAACAGCGGCAGCGTCTGCTTCAGCTTTCTTGCGAGCCTTTTCACTTTGCTCCAGTTTACGAGCAAGAGAATCAGCACGCTTGTTGGCCTCTACGAGATTTTCTGACAAAATAGTCGACAACAATCAAAGTCGTGATACGAAAATGATGGAAAGAGTATGCACCAGAAGAAGTAGCAAAATAGTACCTTCGGCTTTTTTAGCATGATCACGGTACCCGATGAATTGGGTACCGAGATGGATGAGTTCCTTCATCAAGGGCTGACAAAGAACAATAGAGAAAGTAAGCATCAATAAGGTAAAATGTTCGACAACAAAAAGTAAAAGAGACGCGAAAAACAAAAAAGAGTCAACAACATTGAAATATTTGGCATGGAAGAGAAGAAGTGCACAACTTACATCATCCAAAGAAGGAGTCGTGGAGCTACCAAGTAGTAAGGTAGGCTCCTTGGCTGGCTCGATCCTTGCCCTCTTTGGCGAAGGGGCACGGGGGCTTGCAGGTGGAGTAGGATGCTCGATATTTTGCTGAGGAGGTGAGGTTTCATCTCCATCAGGCTGAGCTTCAGAGACAACTAAAGTACGCGACGTACTCGTTCGAGCAGTCACGTCAATAGGATGATCTTCATCCTCGTCATCACTATAGCACAAGGCAACAATATAAGAATCAACAAAGACAAAAACATTGAGAGCAAACAACAACGAGCAATAGAGAACTTACGAGCTGACAAGGGCATCCTCGTAAGGATTGAAAGTTGTCTTCTTTTTAGAAGGATCAACTTCTTCGGCAGGAGGTGCGTCGGCTTTGGAGGTGCCAGAATCGGCACCTTCGTCCCTTCTCCTCTTGTTCCTTGGAGAAACAGCGGAAGGAAGGGAGTGTGTCGAGGCAGTGGCCTCAGACTCGGCTTCTTTTCAGAGGAAGCCGCGGATTTTTGAGAACCCGCAACTTCACTCTCAGGGCGAGAAGTACCTTGGTTGTCATCGTCGACAACGGTACGTTCTTCGACTTCTCCACCTTCAGGAAGAGGAGGAAGAGAAGCCAGAACAGGGTGGTTCTGCGAAAAACAAAGAGTATTGACAAAAAGTTATGCAAAAAGACGCTAGCAAAATAGTAGTCGACAGATACCAAAAACTCGAGAAGACAATATAGTAGTCAAGAGGAAAAATTACCTCGGGAAGGGGATTGGTGCTACTGTATGGCTTAACGCGGCAAGAAGATGGAATAGTATCCTTCTTGCTAAGCTTTGAAATTCTTCGGATCAGCTTCTCCAAGTCCTTCACAGGAAGGTCCTTGGAGAGCCTCTCGACATCTTCATCACCAGCATACATCCAAAGGAGATTTTTGCGAGCTTGCAGAGGCTGCACTCTAATCCTAAGGAAGTAGGCTGTGATTTGGATACCCGACAATTCCTTGCCACGGGTGTTCTGAAGCTCATGGATGCGAGTCATCAGCGCCTCTGTCGCCGATTTCTCTTCTTCGGTAGCTTCAACGTCCCAGGATCGGCGGCGACGAATCTTGGCTCCTCCATCGAAAGGAGCAATGTTGTACTCCACTGAGTCAGAGCTCTCTTCGTGCACATAGAGCCATCTCTTGCGCCACCCTTGGACGGAGTCGGGGAATTTGACGTCGAAGTACTCGACGTCAGAACGAACACAGATAACAACGTCGCCGATGTTATAGGCGACGCCGTGGGAGCCATTACGGAGGAGGCAGAAGATGCGCTTCCACAAAGCCCAATTAGGTTGGACTCCGAGGAAGCATTCACACAATGTGATAAAAATCGACACGTGCAGGATAGAATTGGGCGTCAGCTGATGCAGCTGAAGCCCGTAAACAAAGAGGAAGCCGCGAAGGAACTCGTGGATAGGGGGAGAGAGGCCGCGAATAAGGTGGTCAACGAAACTGACCCGATACTCGATAGGAGGTGCTGGATAGCTTTCCTCGCTGGGAAAGCGCAACGCGTCCTTCTTCTTCATGAGCCCGAGCTTCTTCATCAAGTTCAGGTCTTGGTTGGAGATCTTGGATCTCTCCCACTCCAGATCTTCCGCCGCCATCTTCGATTTGGGAGTGCTGTGGCGAGTGAGCCGTGCGCGCGGTGGCATCAACAATGGCGTAGGAGCAAAGCGTGAGCGTGGTTGAGCTCAAGAACTGTGGGGCGCAAGGGAGGATTTTTGCAGAGGAGCGGCGCGAGCGAAAGTGTGGAAGGAGGAAGACGATGACCTTAAGTAGAGGTGCGGTGAATCGATGCACCGTTGGATGGAGAAATTGTGATATAGATGGTGTACACGTGGACAAGGGGTAAAAACGAAATTTCACTGAGAAGGGAAAGAATAGACGTTACAGTACATGCGCCAGGAAAAGTGGAGGACGTGTGTCCCCCACTTGCACGACATGTCAAATTGATGAGGGTTCTGGGCCCGCATGACAGAGAGAGAGAGTATTGCCCGCGTCTTCCCGATACATTGGTCGTGGCTATCATCAGCAATGATGTCACCTTGGTAAAAGAAAATCTCGCCTATGAAGCTTCATAGGAATGGCGATAGCAGAAGATTGTTGATTATCTCGAGAGCCTTTGATCAAATACAAGTTTTTGCTCAAATGCTCGGGGGCTACTTTGAAAAAAAAATTCGAGTATGATAAAATAGAAATGGCGAGAGCCTATGACCAAATGCAAGCATTTGTTCATAGCCTCGGGGGCTACTCCCATCGGGAGCGCTGGTCGCGCACCCGATAGATATGAAAAGTGCGAGAAAAAATGAAAATATAGTGACATGAGGCATTAAAGTGTTGAGCCTACAACCAAGCACTAGTCCTTGGCTGTAGCCTCGGGGGCTACTCCCATCGGGAACGCTGTTCGCGCGCCCGATGAAATTATAAAAAAAAAGAGAAAGAAAGAAAGAAAGAGAGAGAAGAAAAAAGAAGAAGTGAGCATATTTCGAGTTATACAAATAACTCTACATATACTCCCATCGGGAAGGCAAAATAAGTCATACGTTGACTCAATAAAATGTGCTATTCCAACAGCCGAAAAAGCACTCAACAATATATTCGCAGAGCACCAAAGTAGCGAATAATCTCTGAATGCCGCAAAACTTTGCGAAGGTAAGACCCCAGATCCGTTCTGAGCGGCGTGGCACCGTCTCTGACATCGGTTTGCTACTTTTTTCCGTATCAACAGATACGAAGAAAAATCCTAATGGACGCGTTAGGTACCCGATAAAATATGACTGGGACTCGACGGAATGGTAAGACCTTAAGCGGCACTCGTCGAAGTTTACACCAAGTATCCCGAGATCATGTCCAGGGACGTGATCTTGAAGTAGGTTTTTGCGGATTGCCACTAGAGCGGTTAACTAGTACCTGATCCGTCGATGAACTAGCCCCAACTACCATTATCCCCGTACAATATATAATTTCGTATCCAAAGATATGTGATAAAGTTCGAGCTATTGAACGGATATAAAGTTGGAGATTTTCCTCGACTCTGCGATTCAAGCAAAATCTCGGGGCTACCGACATAGGCATCCCCAATGGGCTCGCCGAAGATGGTACCCGGGGTTTATCGAAGGCCCACGACCTGAAGGATAAGAAGAATCGGAAGCCCAAATTATTATTAAGGAAAGCTAGAGTTGTATTAGGAAGCAATACTTGTAATCTTGTGGGATGAGTTGGAAACCCTCCCGGACTCTGTAACTTGTGTATTATGAATCCCTCGGCTCCGCCTCCTATATAAGGGGGAGTCGAGGGACAAAGAAAGCATCGAATCATTGTCTCACAAACCCTAGTTTTCATATCGTCGAGTACTTTTCGGCTGAAACCTTCGAGATCTACTTGCCCTCTACATCCAACAAAACCCTAGTCTACAACTCGTAGGCATTGACAAGTTAATACCTTGTCAGGTTTGCCTCGTACACAGAAGGGGAGGGATAGTATCTTTATTGTTGTGGATCGGTTTTCTAAGATGGCACACTTTATTCCATGTCACAAAATTGATGATGCTACACATGTTGCTGATTTGTTCTTTCGCGAAATTGTGCGTTTACATGGTGTGCCAAATACTATTGTTTCGACCGTGATACTAAGTTTCTTAGCCACTTTTGGAGATGTT